>NC_090222.1:14722500-14940000 GCF_024489055.1 Chanodichthys erythropterus | reverse complement strand
ACAAACTTTTGTGTTAAATGCGATTAATCATGATTAATCGATTTGACAGCACACATCAACTGAAAACAAAACAAAAAAATAGGAAAAGGTATTTGGACATTAAAGTCAAACACTGAATAATGTATGTAAGTATGAATAATGTATCATTGCATTAGATACAAAATATAAAAGCAAGTACCATTTATTTTAAATAAAGACAGATTTTACATTTTACTTTTACAGCACAACAATTCAAAAGAATTTAGGTTTCAAATCATAAAACGATACATGCACCGTTCAATATGACAAGAAAAAGTGGCTTTCAGATGTTAGTGGATCCTGTTCATAGTAAATGCAATGAGCTGTGAATTTGAGGTGAACTGACTCCATAGAATCACTAAAAATCACTTTGACACCAGTTGATGAAGTCATTATAAATATCTTATCTCTGATGAAAGCTCTAGCATCATGTGTTTGCAGATAAATCTTTAAATATTTCGTAGTTTCAGTTATGAATGGCCTTTCATTACAATCTTATCCACATGATAACTATCATAGTTGTCATGTGTTTCAGTCTCTTTTCCAAAACAGTGGAGTGAAACACTGTTCCGCTGACCCACGTGTCTATTGACATGTTCCTCTTGTAACTCATTTCCCCACATCTAGATTTCCAGTTGCTGGAAACCAGAAAGAAATTCAACCCCTGCTGTTTACTGAGTCCACCTCCGCCTCCTCTCTTCCCTCCCCCTTCACTGTGGCGGCAGGAGTCTCTGGTGAGTCCTGACACATGACCGCTGATCCAGCACCTGGATCTGATGTAGGTTCCAAGGGTTCAGGGTGTGAATAAGTACATTTAAGTTTGTCCCCATGACCACGACAGCTATGTCTACATCACTGTGATAAATAAATGTAAATAAAAGTCAAAAGAGGCGTGTGATTACCACTGAAAGCTGCAAAGACTGTAACAATTTAACATTTTCTCATTTTTGTCATATTTCTCTGATGTAATTTTACATGACTTGTCTTATAGACTGAGACTGATGTTACACCAGAAGAGAAGCGCAGTCCCACAACCCACACATGTTCCCCAGGGCCTCCAGGACCAGCAGGACCTCCTGGCCCTCAGGTATGTGCTTCAAATGTTATATAATATTGAGGATGAAACCATAGGCCTAAACTACACAGAAATCTCCAGCTATGAAACAGACTTTAAGATGCATTCACATACATTTTTAGCACAAAAACTTGCAAGATTTTAAAATAATATATTTGTAATCAACTCCTTCACAATGAGTGAAACGTCATACAGCAATAATCTGTAGTTGTTTGAATGCTAGGTTGATTTTTACACTGTTTGAATGGTAAACACTGTGTACAAGAGGCAGAGGGATATATGATAGACAAAAAAAAAAACTTGTTTAGATTCTTTGAAACATAGTTTTTGGTTTTGAATTGTTTTTTTGTTTGTTTGTTTTTTTTGGTTATACCATTTTCAAGAAAAATATCTTTAAATCCAAATGAGCTGATGCTCCTTGCAAGCTTTCCAAAAGTGGGCGGAGCTTTAACAGCTCATGCTTCGGTTGCTCAACAACAACAAAGCTGGAAAATCTCACGCAGCCAAAATCACGATTGTCACGTATTGTTCAGCCTTACATAATTGTTCAAACTGAAGTCGGACACTGATGGAGAGACTCAGGAAGAAGTTACAACTTTTAGAATGCAACTGGACGTTTCTGAATGGTTAGTGGATAAATTTATGTAGTTGCTGTGGAGTTGATTCGATTCATCGACTAGCATGTGCCGTCATGTTAATCTTTTGTGCAAATCCAGCATTGAATTAACCCTCATTTGTGAAGCAGTCCAGTGTAAAATGACGACATGGCAACAACACTCTACTACAACAACTCTTCCTCTTCTCTAAAGCGGCCCAACATGGCCTCGCCCCCTTTTGTTGCATTTTTTCAGGGGCAGGATTTATGTAAATTTTAGGGTTTGTGATGTCACCAACCCAGAAAGAAGCTTGTTGCAGTCCTTAAAAAGTGATGTCTGTAAAAGAAAATATGTCCCTTTGCATTGAACTTTTAGCATCATAACTTTGCAGATGTTGTTTATGCTCAAACAGCAACAGTGAAATCATAATCAAGGACCCCTTTAAAAAACTGTCAAAGAAAATCATTAATTAGTATTAATCTTTATGCTTTTGGGGAGTCCATAACATTTTACATACCTGAACTAACCTTGCAATTTAATAAAATAAAAAAAAGATCAAATTATCAAATTTGATCCAACCTTGATCCACAGTAATCAGGGTCTGCAAAAGTTTTATAAATATAAATAAGTAGTAAAGCAAATAAAATATATATTTTAAAGAAATAGAATATTTATTTTCAAAAATTTCATTCTTTTAATAATGCTGCATTATGATATTGTCACATGCAGTCAAGGCAAAGGCAACGAAGAGGTGAGGTGGATAAAAATTTTAACTTTATTAACAAAAACAAAGAAGGCAGTCGAACATGAAAACAGTCCACATGAGAAAACCAACACAACAGCTTTATCAAAGCAAGTAGTATTGGACAATGAGTAGAACTAAACTAAAAAGGGCTTAAAGGATTAGTTCACTTTCAAATGAAAATTACCCCAAGCTTTACACACCCTCAAGCCATCCTACTGTAGGTGTATATGACTTTCTTCTTTCTGATGAACACAATCGGAGAAATATTAATAAGTATCCTGACGCATCCAAGCTTTATAATGGCAGTGTGTGGGGTCAATGTGTATGAGCTGAAGAAAGTGTCTCCATCCATCATAAACGTGTGCTCCACACAGCTCCGGGGGGTTAATAAAGGCCTTCTGAAGGGAAGCAATGCGTTTGTGTAAAAAAAAAAAAAAAAAAATCTATATTTAACAAGCTATGAAGTAAAATATCTAGCTTCCGCCATACTGCCTTTTATATTCAAATTACGGAAAAAACGGAACTGGCGCCAAGTCAGCTTTTTCCGTGAATTGAATAAGGAAGGCGTAGGATGTAGCGTAAGCTTTTTGAACTGCGAGAGATTTACACTTTCTTCACAAGTTGATTATGGAAGGCGGTCTGGCGGAAACTAGATATTTTACTTCATAAGGCCTTTATTAACCCCCCCGGGCTGTGTGGAGTAGCGTTTATGATGGATGGATGTGGATGGAAGCACTTTCTTCAGCTCATACTCATTTGGTAACGCTTACTGCCATTATAAAGCTTGGATGTGTCAGGATATTTATTAATATTTCTCCTATTGTGTTTATCAGACAGAAGAAGCTCATATACACCTAGGATGGCTTAAGGGTGAGTAAAGCTTGGGGTAATTTTTATTTGAAAATGAACTAATCCTTTAAATACACAGGAGAAACAACCTGAACAAGAAACAGGTGCACAAAGCAATCAGTAACCATGACAACAAATAATGAATGAACAGGGAAAACCAAATTAAAACACAATGAAACTAAATATAACCCTTACAGATATCAGGACAAATTCTATCACTGTCTGTGACATTCTTTTTTTCTTTTTTTGCTTTTATGAATTTTAATTCCGAAATTAAAAACATGGTCATCATAGAAAAGATGTATTTGAGTCTGTCATTTTTTGCATTTCTGAATAAATGAATAGATCTGAATTTTAAAAAAATATTAGCGTCATGTCATTGACCCATAAGCTATGTTTAACAGATGTTAAAACTCAAATGTTAAGTATTTATTCAGAAATAATAACAACAGTCACATGCAAATTTATTGAGGATTGCGTAGTTGGTGAAGGTGCCTCAAGGAAGCAGAGTATTGGGTTGTCACAATGGTCAGTTCCAGCTCTGTAATTAGCCTCCATAACCCTCTCAGCATGTGAGACCCGTGTGAGTTCCCCAGACGTCTTTCTGTAGTGACACGGATGTGACCAGTTTGGCCCCCCACGAAACAGCAGGCCATTAACGCTCCACATTTAGAGCAGATGGAAATAGACCTTTTTCCATTGCCAGCCTCTGCTCCATCGTGCCATTCTTAGAAACAACCCCAAGAGACCCCTGCCCTGCAAGTTCACTCTGAATACAGTTTGATCCCTGTCATAGGTTATTAATTATGTGGTGAATATTATTGCGATTGTCGGCCAAGAACATTATAAATGCATCCTGTTGTAATACTGTAATTTGCTACAGCCATGATTTTTTTTTTGTTTAAGCACTATGAGGAAGACATTCATGAGCTCATTTCCCCAAAAGTATAAATACTGTGACTCTCTGGTGCTTTGATCATTGTTTTGATTGCACAAGCCAACACAGCAACATTGACAACAACCAATGACGTGAGTTTGGGGGTGGTTTTTTGTCAAACAATGGAAGGGGGAGTATTTGGGAGACCTGTTCGGAAACAGTTTGGAAATTCTGAAATGACTCGCTCACGACAATAAGTTGTAGTTGACAGACTTGGTCAAAATAGATATTATAGATACTTTGGCTTTAAACAATGATATTAACTAAAATTGCAAGAGGTTTTTGATAAGGTTTTTGATTGTTTTTTTGTTTTTTTTTTATGATCAGGGTCCTGCTGGACTGCCGGGACCACAGGGACCAAAGGGAGATAAGGTATGACACATTCTTATGTAAATTAATAAAAATACATATCTAAGTGATTCAGTGTGTTCAGAAGCAAAAAAAGATTGTATTATTATTATTACTATTATTATTATTATGGTAACCCTTTAGGTTACACTTTATTTTAAGATGTCTTTGTTACAGTGTAATTATACATTTAAGTACTGAGTAATATTAATAGTAATTACATGTACTTACTATAGGGATAGGATTAGGGCATGGTTTGTTTTATTTATGTAATTATGCATAATTTATAGTTATTACTATAGTAACTACATGTAACATATGTAACGACACTGTAAAAGAAAGTATTACCACACTTTATTTTACAGTCCTATTTAGCATGCACTGTAAAGAACTGTTGATTTAACTTTAAAAAGTAAGTTACCTGGTTGCATTAAAATTTTGAGTTCATTGAAATTAAAAATTTGAGTTAATACTAGTTAAAATTGGTTTAATTAACAGAGTTACTCAATATATTGTAATCTGAACTACATTAAGTATCTAAGTTGATTTGACAAAAGAAAAAAGTGTTAAAACAAATCATGAAAATATTTTGTTTACCGTGTGTACATACTATGTACTTATTATAGTAATTAAAATAACTGGGTAATAGGTACTATCCCTGAACCTACCCCAGAACCTAACCTTAACTCATTTGGTTACCTTACATATAGTAATATAATAATACAGTATATATATTACATATAGTATTACTGTTACCTTATATTACCGTTATTTTACATATATTACCTGATGTTACTTATATTACACATAACTGTAAAATAAAATGGAACCATTCTTCTTCTTCTTCTTATACATTATTGTTATATATTTGTTTATATGTTATTAAGGGTTATTAAGTTTTAACGACAACATCTGTGACATTGTCAGTTACTATAAACAATATTTTTTCTCAGTTTGTAAAAACGAACAAAAATTGCACATCTAGGATTACAGACTTAAAGGGATAGTTCACCCAAAAATGAAAATTTGATGTTTATCTGCTTACCCCCAGTGCATCCAAGATGTAGGTGACTTTTTTTCTTCAGTCGAACGCAAATTATGATTTTTAACTGCAACCGCTGCCGTCTGTCAGTCAAATAATAGCAGTGATTGGGAACTTGAACAATAAGAGTCAAAAAACTTCCATAGACAAATCCAAATTAAACCCTGCGGCTCGTGACGGCACATTGATGTCCAAAGACACGAAACGATCGGTTTGTGCGAGAAACCGAACAGTATTTATATAATTATTTACCTCTAAAACACTACTATGTCCAACTTCGTTCAGCTTCCGGCTAGTGAGGTCTGATCGCGCTCTGACAACGGAAGTGATGTCTCGCACTCATTGAAGTATATGGGCGAGACATCACTTCCGTCATCACAACGCGTTTTTAGACCTCACTAACAGGAAGCTGAACGAAGTTGGACATAGTGGTGTTTTAGAGGTAAATAATTATATAAATACTGTTCGGTTTCTCGCACAAACCGATCGTTTCGTGTCTTAGGACATTAATGTGTCGTCACGAGCCGCAGGTTTTAATTTTGATTTGTCTAAGCAAGTTTTATTTACTGTTATAGTTGAAGTTCCCATCTACTGCTATTATTTGACTGACAGACGGCAGCGGTTGCAGTTAAAAATCATAATTTGCATTCGACTGAAGAAAAAAAGTCACCTACATCTTGGATGCACTGGGGGTAAGCAGATAAACATCAAATTTTCATTTTTGGGTGAACTATCCCTTTAACATGGTCATGACTGGAGTTTAAAAAAATGTATTAACTTTGCAGAGACAATGTTGGCAAGCAAATTCTGTCACAGTATTTTTGTTGTAACACTTATTATTTAATTTTTTTTTTTAATACCATTAACATTTATGTCTTGCCTCATAGACTTCTATTGTAATTTGTAAGTACATTACTGTAAACAAAATTTTTGCTTGTTTTACAAACTGAGGGATGGGTTAGAATAATTGGTAAGACTTTATTTTACAGAGTCCTTGTTACACGTTAAATGTAATTACAATAAATTGTGAATGATTTCATGCAGCTTACCTAAACCACATCCTAATCCTAACCCTATAGTAAGTACATGTAGTTAATTATTATTACTCAATACTTAAATGTATAGTTACACCGTAACACAGACACCTTAAAATAAAGTGTAACAGAATAATTTTCTGTGGTAATTATAATCAGTCCACAGACGCTGTCAATTGCAACCTTGTGGATTACTTTAATTCACATGGCAATTCCTGTCATGTATTTAAAAGGATAGTTCATTCTCATGTAACTCATTCTCATGTCACTCCAAACCTGTATTACATTCTTTCTCCTGTGGAACACATAAGAATATATTTGTAAAATGTCTCAGTGTTTGCTGTACAATGAAAGTTAATGTAGTCCGATGTTGTTTTGGACCCCAATGACTTGCATTGTATGGGCAAAAACAGATTCTTTAAATATTTAAATAAACAGATTCTTTAAATATCTTCTTTTGTGTTCCACAGAAGAAATAAAGTCTTATAGTAGTTGCTGAATAAATGATTGGTTTTTCATTTTTGGATAAACTATTCCTTTAAGTCAGTGACACTATCAGAGCAAGACTGTATATATTGTGTAACATTGAAGGACTGACTCTGTTCTTATTCCCTCCTCCCCTCCTCTGTGTTGCCAGGGTGAAATTGGAAGACCTGGACAAAAGGTGAGACTCATTGTTCTTTACTTTCCAATAAGTGGATTTGCTAAAAGGACAAGGAATGAAAGACACAGCAGATACATAATGTGAGCTGGAGGGAATTCAAAGCAGGCGCAACCTTGACACATAAGCAGGTCACATGATTCTACATGATCTTTTGTATGTATAAGCAGCAGAATGTTTAAACATCAGGGGACGCTTGTGGTCATCCTCATTATGTTCAATCCACTATGGAACATCCCCATGGCTCCTGTCCCACAATCACATTGTAGGCTTGTGTGGTTTCCTGGAAGGCATTTGGGACCAGTGTCAGTAATACCTACAGCAGGGCTGTGGGTAAACCGAGAAGCCACTAAACCACTGCACAGGATTCTGGGTGTGCTGGTGCATTGTTTTACTCCAGACAGGCACTGAGAGTAGAGTGCTTCTGGTGTAGGAAGCTTTGCAGCATTGCATAGTAATTTAGCTTAGTGCTGGGGCAGCCCAATAAATCATTCGCTCTCCCACAATGCCCGGCTCCTGCCCTTAGCACATAATTTAATTAAAGCCAGGAGACTGATGGGGTTTGGTTTAGTTTGCTCTCTCTCTCTCTCTCTCTCTCTCTCTCTTCTGATGGCTGTTTTGTCCCTCAAAGCACTCAGAAGACACGCTGTCCTCACCTTGTTCTTATTGCTCTGTGTTTGAGCAGCCAATCGTCTTTAAGTGTTACACAGATTAGATTCTGGAAAACGAACGGAGGTCATAACACCTTGATAAAACTCAACAGAATCGTAAATATTCCATTACATTTGTGTAAGTACATTTGTGTTTTTTTACATTTGGCCACATGCCTGCCTCAATTACTGATCTACTGTATCAGTGTTATTAGCGTTAAAGGGTTAGTTCACCCAAAAATGAAAATTCTGTCATTAATTACTCACCCTCATGTCGTTCCAAACCCGCAAGACCTTCGTTTATCTTCGGAACACAAATTAAGATATTTTTGATTAAATCCAAGAGCTGTCTGACTCCTCCATATACACCAATTTAATTACCACTTTCAAGGCTCAGAAAGGTAGTAAAGACATCATTAAATCAGTTGACGTGACCATAGTGGTTCAACCTTAAAGTTATGAAGCAAAGAGAATACTTTTCGTATGCAAAAACAAACAAAAATTACGACTTTATTTAACAATTCTTAAACTTCTCTTCCCTGTCATTCTCCTATATTGTTTATGTTGTATAGACAGTGTTCTGTCTCAAAACACCGGCTCATTATTGGCCAGCTCCTGCGTCAGCATCACACTCATGTGTCATGCTGCTATGGTGGCCCAGTAGTGCACAACACAACGAAATTAAAAAAGCAAACATAAGTACACAACACATCGAAATAAAGCCACAACGCAATGGAAACAAGCCACAACATAACGAAATAAAGCCATAACACAACAAAATTAAAAAAGCAAACATAAGTTCACAACACAACGGAATAAAGCCACAACACAATGGAAATGCTCCCGACCACTAGAGGGCTCGCAGAGCTCAGTAAAGTTAGATTTCCTTGCACTGTTCTATAAAGTCGACAGTCTTACAAAGATATCAATACCATGATTAGTTTTAAGTATGTAAACATTGTATATCAACATGAAATATTAATTCAAAATCAACAACGTGCACAATAGCTTCATATTTATACCTGTGAATGATTTGACGCGATACAGCCATACAGCGCATGATGAAGGGGACGTCTGCCAATTCCACCAAGTGGTTAAAATGTATAATTTGTATTCATTACAATGACTTTGTTTAACATTTAAAAACAGACATGTTCAAATTCCAAAGCTTGTTACTTCCTGTTGGTAAGACTTACTTACTTTAGGTGACATTTTGTCAATACCTCCCTTCATGTATAATAAACAATAAACGATTATTTTCAGGAACAAAATCAGTATAATTCACCAAAAGTTTTTGTTGTTGTTCCAAAGGTTGTTGTAGTGACCAGACTGACTTACTACAGGTGAAATTGTGCCGATACCTTCTTTTATGTACAGTACACAATTTGTTTACATATATTTTTGTAACATATATTACTGTAATTCACTTAAAGGGTTTTTTCATGGTCCAAAGCTTGTAGTAGTTTCCTAAGACTGACTTACGACAGGTAAAATTATACCTCCCTGTATGTATTGTCAAAATGTCACCTGTAGTAAGTCAGTCTTACCAATAGAAACCGACTACAAGCTTTGGAATTTGAACATGTCTGTTTTTAAATGGTAAACAAAGTCATTGTAATGAATACAAATTATACGTTTTAACCACTTGGTGGAATTGGCAGACGTTCCCTTCATCATGCGCCATGGAAGCACGTCAAATCATTCACAGGTATAATTATCAAGATATTGTGCACATAGGTGCTTTTAAAATAATATGTAATGTCGATATACAGGGGTTACATACTTTTGAAACTAATCGTGGCAAGGAAATCTAACTTTACCGAGCTCTGAGAGCCCCCTAGTAGTCGGGAGCATTTCCGTTGTGTTATGGTTTTATTCCGTTGTGTTGTGGCTTTATTCCGTTGTGTTGTGGCTTTATTCCGTTGTGTTGTGGCTTTATTCCGTTGTGGCTTTATTCCGTTGTGTTGTGGCTTTATTCCGTTGTGTTGTGGCTTGTTTCCGTTTTGACATAGAACACGGAAGTGCTGCACTGTGTTTACAACAAGAATAGGGTAGGAGAATGACAGGGTAGCGAAGAAATTGTTGAATAAAGTCGTTATTTTTGTTTGTTTTTTTGCGGACAAAAAGTATTATTGTTGGTATACCTTCAAGTCGGCATGAAATGGAAGTTGTGATAGTCTTTTCTTCCCTATTCTGGTGTATATATCTGAGTGAAGCAGCTTCACAAACAACAAAATGTTGTGTGGGACTTGATTTTGTCCATCGGTAATTGATTGGATGGTTGTGGTTTGATGTTGCTGTGATGTCATGTGAGTGACAGGTTGTCCCACCCTTGCACTGAGAGAAACAAGATGTTGTTGCAAAAGGGAGGGGAAGTTATTTTGATTAAAGATTACAAGAGCGTAGGAATTTAAAAAATAAAATGATGTGCATGGATAAATCATTTATAATAAATATTCCAATATGAAATATTCCATATAAAAACAAGAGCTGTCAGTCTTGATTTCATGGTGACTTCAAATCAAACAGCTCCCTGGCTTCTTGATTGGTTAATACAATATTCCATCTGTGCTAAAATCCAGGATAGGGAAAGTTCTGCTATATCAGGGCTATATTATCAAGCAGAAGGAAGCTAATTAATTTGCTTACTAAAATTAAGTTTTAGTGAAAACTAAAACTTGTCTTTATCAGTGTTGTTATGTGGTACAGTAACTGTGCCGAGCCACTGCATTAGACAGCCTCCCATCCAAAATCTCTGCACTAAAGATGTGTCAGCCTATATAGTTCCTTAAAATTTATATCTTTGTGTGCAAGTTCTGGCTGTCAAATGGTAGCTAGATTCATAGCTTGTATGTGTTACAGGGGCGCACTGGCCCTCCTGGTCTCCCAGGACGACAGGGACCAAGCGGATGGCAAGGACCAACTGGGCCTAAAGTGAGTAATTCATTCCATCTTCATGTGAACACAATTCTTACTCCGTACAACAGAATCTGAATCTCTTTACAGCAGACAGGAACATACATGAAGTAGAATCACATTTGCCTAGATGAAAAAGCAAATATTCTGTATCTCAATATATTCCATAAAACTGTTTTATGTTTGACATACAGGTGCTGGTCATATAATTAGAATATCATCAAAAAGTTGATTTATTTCACTAATTCCATTCAAAAAGTGAATATTGTATATTATATTCATTCATTACACACAGACTGATATATTTCAAATTATTATTTCTTTTAATTTTGATTATTATAACTGACAACCAAGGAAAATCCCAAATTCAGTATCTCAGAAAATTAGAATATTACTTAAGACCAATACAAAGAAGATCTTTAGAAAGCTTGGCCAACTGAAAAGTATGAACATGAAAAGTATGAGCATGTACAGCACTCAATACTTAGTTGGGGCTCCTTTTGCCTGAATTACTGCAGCAATGCGGCGTGGCATGGAGTCGATCAGTCTGTGGCACTGCTCAGGTGTTATGAGAGCCCAGGTTGCTCTGATAGTGGCCTTCAGCTCTTCTGCATTGTTGGGTCTGTCATATCGCATCTTCCGCTTCACAATGCCCCATAGATTTTCTATGGTGTTAAGGTCAGGCGAGTTTGCTGGCCAATTAAGAACACGGATACCATGGTCATCTCCATAAAGTTGGTCAGCAGCAGGAAGCATGAAGTGCTCTAAAACTTCCTGGTATATGGCTGCGTTGACCTTGGACCTCAGAAAACACAGTGGACCAACACCAGCAGATGACATGGCACCCCAAACCATCACTGACTGTGGAAACTTTACATTGGACCTCAAGCAACGTGGATTGTGTGCCTCTCCTCACTTCCTCCAGACTCCGGGACCCTGATTTCCAAAGAAAATGCAAAATTTACTTTCATCAGAGAACATAACTTTGGACCACTTAGCAGCAGTCCAGTCCTTTTTGTCTTTAGCCCAGGCGAGAAGCTTCTGACGCTGTCTGTTGTTCAAGAGTGGCTTGACACCAGGAATGCGACAGCTGAAACCCATGTCTTGTATACGTCTGTGCGTAGTGGTTCTTGAAGCACTGACTCCAGCTGCAGTCCACTCTTTGTGAATCTCCCCCACATTTTTGAATGGGTTGTTTCACAATCCTCACCAGGGTGCGGTTATCCCTATTGCTTGTACACTTTTTTTCTACCCCATCTTTTCCTTCCCTTCACCTCTCTATTAATGTGCTTGGACACCGAGCTCTGTGAACAGCCAGCCTCTTTTGCAATGACCTTTTGTGTCTTGCCCTCCTTGTGTAAGGTGTCAATGGTCATCTTTTGGACAACTGTCAAGTCAGCAGTCTTCCCCATGATTGTGTAACCTACAGAACTAGACTGAGAGACCATTTAAAGGCCTTTGCAGGTGTTTTGAGTTAATTAGCTGATTAGAGTGTGGCACCAGGTGTCTTCAATATTGAACCTTTTCACAATATTCTAATTTTCTGAGATACTGAATTTGGGATTTTCCTTAGTTGTCAGTTATAATCATCAAAATTAAAAGAAATAAACATTTGAAATATATCAGTCTTTGTGTAATGAATGAATATAATATACAAGTTTCACTTTTTGAATGGAATTAGTGAAATAAATCAACTTTTTGATGATATGCTAATTATATGACCAGCACCTGTACATTACCATTAAAAGATTTGGGGTCAGTAGTATTTTTGAAAGAATTTTCTTATGCTCATCAGGGCTGCATTTATTTAATCAATAATAATACAGTAAAAACTGTAATATTATGAAATATTATTATGATATATTTTTATATATTTTAAAATGTAATTTATTCCTGTGATGGCAAAGCTGAATTTCCAGCATCATTAATCCAGTCAGTGTCACATGATCCTTAAGAAATCATTCTGATATGCTGATTTGGTGCTCAAGAAACATTTCTTATTATTTTTAATGTTGTAAACAGTTGTGCTGCTTAATATTTTTTGTGGAAATTTTGAATTCTTTGATGAATAAAAGTTTAAAAGCATTTATTTGAATTCTTTTGCAGCATTATTTGTTGCACTTTCGATCAATTTAACGCATCCTTACTGAATAAAAGTATTAATCGTACTTACCCCAAACATTTGAACGGTAGCGTATACTTTATCTTCAAATCAGATATGAAATTTGAAAGCAAAAAGTTGTGTTTCTCATGATTTACAATCAAGAATTGTAATGGACATCTACAGTATGACTTTCACAGGTTCCTCTGTGTGTTTTGTGTTTCTGGACTTTTATTTTGTATTGTTTCATGGCTTTGGTTCCTGTTTCTAGTTTTGTAGTTCTTTTGGTCCCCCTAGTTTCTCCCTCATTATTTGCATCAGTGTTTTGTTATCCAGTTCACCTGTCTGTGTATTTAAAGTGGTTCCTGTGTTGTTTGTCAGTTGTTGTCCTTTGTTGAATGTGTCGTCATCCTCTGTTCCCTCACCCTCAGTTCTGCTCCTGTGATTCCTGGTTTCTGTACCTTGTGCTTGGATTACGGTTTAACTAAATAAAGCTGCGTTTAGATCCTGCTCTTCGTCGTCTCTGAGTTTTGCCATTGTGACCGAACCATTGTAACACCATCACAGTGTATGCTTTAGAGTACAGTAACTCCTACTGTATGTGTTTCAACAGGGGGAGAAAGGTGACCCTGGGCTGATGGGCATGCCAGGGGCAAGAGGACCAACTGGACCCAAGGTCTGGACAGTCTTAACTTCCTGAATTAGGACTGCTATAGTCATAATGCCCTTGTCATATGGGCACAGAATAATGTGCCCTGTGTGCTGAATGTTCATTTCTTTCATGCAGGGCTTTCCTGGACATAAGGGGGAAAAAGTGAGTTACCTCTCTGAACCTACTACAATTCATCATTCAATTCATTCTTTCATTTTAATCCCTGTTGTTCATCAAATTATGCTTTTTATCTTCTAAATGATTTAATATCACTGTTGTTTTAATGTTTTCCTACTAGGGCTCACAAGGTTTCAGAGGAGAAATTGGCTTAAAAGGTGACAAGGTAAGTTACCAGAGTAATTGTGTTACAGTGCATTTTAATTGGTCTAAACCATACCTTAATAACTTTTTTTTACAAAGACTGCATCTTTCTCTGTTTCAGGGATCAATTGGTCTTCCTGGAATGCTTGGCCAAAAGGTGCTGAAAATATTACTGCATTTTTAGCCTTTCATTATATTACAGTATTGTGCTATAGGAGTTTATGCTGGTTAACTGTGTATAATGTATTACATAATATATTTTATAAGTTACGGTACAATTAGTACTATTTATAATAATGCAGTGGTCTATTTTTATTGGTAACACTTTACAATAAGGTCCCATTAGTTAACATTAGTTAATGTATTAATTAACATTAAAAATAACAATGAGCATTACAATTGTTACAGCATTTATGGTAACACTTTACAATAACAGTACATGAATAACCATGAACTAATACCTGAGTTAATAGTTACTTCAACATGAAATCATGATTAGTTGAGATATGAACTAATGAAGAGTGATCCTTAACTACGACAGGAGTCATAGGGATTCATGCATGAAAACAGAAGCCTTAACTATGCGTTAATACATGTTTGATAATTAATGCATTAATTAACATTTAGGGTAAACTAAATCAAACAGTCTCTATAAGAAGGAATAATACATATTTGGACTTTGAAATAAATTTAAACAATTTATTCTTGTCAGAATTTAAACTACGGACATCAGCAGCTTCATTATAAACATTACTGAAAGGCACAGGATTAGTTTGTAATTATTTTCACTGACCCTCCTTATCAAACATATAAAATACTAAATACACTATTTATCTTAAAAGGTCTTAATCTGTTTTGTGATATTCTTTCCTATCAAACTAAACTACTGTGACTTACATCAGTTCCTGAGGAATCGGTTCCCAAAAAAATAACCAAACAGGAAACATGAACTAAGGTCAGGGAGCGTTTGCTGGGATCAGATTCAGAAGTTCACTCTCCATCCAGACGCAGGCCGTGATCATATACTGTACCTCCATTCTCTGACTTTTTGAAAAGTCACACAACATCACTTAACTGGGCTGAATACTTATATAGTTGTGTTAGTACATGTGTATTTGATAGTAAGTTAATGATAATCATGAGCTGAATTTGGTAAGTTGTTAACAGGGAATTAATTATGATTGTGCCCCCTCAAGTAAAGTCATGACATAAGTATACATTAACAAACCATTAGTTGATGTTAGTATATGCTTAGTTAATAATGAGTTAATTATGATTGTGCCCCCTCAAGTAAAGTCATGACATGATGCACATATCACACATCATTAACTAATATATGAATAAACACTATAGAGTGCCATCCTTATTCCTTTACACCCCGGTACAAAAAAACTAAAATAAAAAGTATTTGTATTTTATTTTTATTTATATAATTAAACATATATGGACTTGAAAGCAAGCCATAAACATACCTGTAAAGACACACATAAGGCACATTTACATCTAAAATAGCGCGCATCCACAAGCTAATGTTAATCAAAGCATATACATTTAAACGACAAAAATACAAATACAGTTAATAACTGCACATAACCTCCTGAAAACCCCAATAAAACATACATGTAAATATGTCTTTAATTATTAATTCGGCTTACCAAAGCAGTCAACATTTATTAGTTTAAAATGCCAGCAACACGACAAACGCGCCAAGAGAACACCTAGTGTGCGCCACTAATGAGTGTCCCGCCAGAAACAAACCCTACATACTTTAGTTCCGGGAATAAACTATGACTATTTATCTATATGACTAAATATAAATGAACTGTAAAAATCAGAAAACAGTTTAGATCAAATTAAATTTATTAGTGGTAGTTAGTCTATTTTCCACATTTGATTAGACAGATCTATGTAATTAATGGCTAAATAATCATGTGCCATTGCAATTATTTGTCACAAAGCTGCAGATGGCAGATTATGATATTACAGTGTAAATTATGACAGTATTAAATCGCGTTTAATTCAAATTCAGAGTACTTCTTGTTTACTCTTATTTAGGCTGATTTATTTAGTTTACCCCTAAATGTTAATTAATGCATTAATTAAACATGTATTAACGCATAGTTAAGGCTGCTGTTTTCATGCATGAATCCTTATGACTCCTGTCGTAGTTAAGGATCACTCTTCATTAGTTCATATCTTAACTAATCATGAGTTCATGTTGAAGTAACTATTAATTTAGGTATTAGTTCATGGTTATTCATGTACTGTTATTGTAAAGTGTTACCGCATTTATTTATGTTAATTAATTAATACAACTGTTCATTGTTCGTTTATGTTAGCTCAGGTCCATTAAATAATATTAACAGTAGGGATGCATGATATATCGGCCACCATATTGGTATCGGCCATAATGTTGTCGGCCCGATAAGAAAATTTGGCTGATATATTAAAGTCGATAAATGATGGATTATTTCCTTCAGCTAAAACACTTCAGATGTGCACTGTTCGCCATGATGGTTTTTAATTGCTTGAAATATGATTGGAATCACTTCAAAAGGGCAAATACAGTTAACATGTGCAGGGCAAGTCTGTCATATAGGCTATATAAAATTATAATTATAATGAGAACATTATAATTGTGTGCTTGGGTCATGGCTTTTTGATTTTGATTTTACTTTTGATTTTATAATGTATTAGTAAAACAAAAATGAATATAATATTCCTAAATGAATAAATGCTTAACAAGTACTTTTCATTGTAAGTTGTAAGTGTTAACTAATGTGGTTAACTAAAATTAACAAATGGAACCTTATTGTAAGGTGTTTGCTTTTTATTTGTTAAAGCATTATTTCACCATTATTTCAAAACAATTGTCAATAATTACTCATCCTCATGTCGTTCCAAACCTGTAAGACTTTCGTTCATCTTCGGAACATAAAAGAAGATATTTTAAATGAAATCTGTGTGATTTCTGTCCTACCATTGACATTCTACACAACTACCACTTTGATGCTTCAAAAAGTTCATAAAGAGATTGTAAAACTAATCCATATGAATTGGGAGGTCATAATTTTCTTAAGAGACTCTAACGCTTTATATGATGAACAGATTGAATTTAGGATTTTATTCACATGTAAAAATTGATCAGCGAACATAAACCGAAGCTTAACCAAAACTGCTTGACACGCGAGAACAAACCTCTTCCGGAAGCTCAAATGTGCTGCGTGACACACGAAAATGAACCTCATTGGTTCTCGCATGTGTCAAGCAAACATGCTTGAGTTTCCGTTTACCACAAATTATGTGTGAGTCGATGAATGTTTATGTGAATAAAAGCCTGTTCAGCATATAAAGTGATCAAGTGTCTTCAGAAAATTTGGACTAAACTTCTCATTTCATATGGACTAGTTTTACAATATTAACTTTTGGAAGCATTGAAGTGGTAAAGGAGAGACAGAAGTCTCTCAGATTTCATTAAAATAACTTAATTTGTCTTCACGAAGATGGATGAAAGTCTTACGGCTTTGGAACGACATGAGGGTTTTTTTTTTTGGTTTTTTTTGGGTGAACTGACCCTTTATTAAGGTAAAACAAGTATTATATGTAATTTTAAAACTCTTTCTCAGGGTGAAATGGGCCCAAAAGGAGAACCTGGAAGCTCAGGGAACAGGGGACCCACTGGCCGCCCAGGAAAAAGAGGAAAGCAGGTGATCAATCCTTAAACATAATAGCAACATGATAACAATGCAAAAGCATTGGAAATAAATGACCGTTACGATTGATTTCTGATGCAGGGCTCAAAAGGTGACAGTGGTTCAATTGGACCCATGGGACCTGCAGGCCCTCAGGGGGCCCCTGGTCACCCTGGACCTCCTGGTTTGCCCGCCTCAGGTATTATAATTACATACAACTATCAGATCTCAAATCTCTTCTGGTCTCTGAGGAAGTATAGTTTCCTAGGGAAATTCCGTGGAAAATTTATACCGTTCAAAAGTTTGGAGCTGGTAAGGGTTTAAACCTTACTGACTACAAGTGTTTGAATAGTGATGCATTGTATGATTAAGGCTCATTACAAACTACTTTTTACAAACCTTATTTATTTATTATTTAAATGTATACTTTTTTTTACTATATGCTACATATTCTGATTTGGATTTGTTAGTATGAGGATTACATGATGATATTGCAGCATTAGCTATTGCCATGTGCAGACGGTGAAGCACACGGATCTTAAATCACAGCAGGAAATCCCACCACTGGTCTATTTAGCTTCAGAAGCAACCTGATCTCTGGCTGAAACAGAAGCCCCAAAGGTGACTGAAGCCATGACATCATGTCCTTAACTGATGGCTGGAGCGGCCAAGCTTCTCGCACAATCACAAACATTATGTCATCACTTTATTCACAGGACAGCTGCTGTCTTGTTTTGGTTTCTGTGCTTATTAACTCAATTGCTTACACTTCGTGATAGATGAGGGCCAGGTTTAGTAGCTCTTAAAATCACTCGATTACTCTTGCATCACATGGAGGGACATTTATGTTGTTTACCTCTCCTCCAGGACTGTACATGGTAGGACAGAAAGGAGAGAAGGGACAGTCTGGCATCCCAGGCCGCTGCGGGTGCAGTGGCCCCTCGAGTGTCAACCCCTCCTTTGACCAGCACTTGCACCGGGGCATCTATCCCAGAGTTCCAGCGGTAAGCCACCAATGCCAGCACGGTTTACAAACTAAGCCTGAATATTACTAGATATCTGTGCGCCGCACTGGATCGATTGCTTTTGCACAACGTTCAATTTTAGGACAGTTTATTTTCCCAGTCCAACATTCTGACATCTGATGATATTTAATGTCTGTTGCAGATATTTGTGGTGAATAACGAACAGGAGCTGAACCGCCTTCAGACCGATAACGCTTTGGCGTTCCGTAAAGATCAGAGGGCGCTTTACTTCAAAGACATTAACGGCTGGATGCCAATACAGGTACACATCAATAAACAAAACCCAAGTCATGAATGGATAGTTTGCCTATTGCGTTTAGAACGCATGTTTTTGATTCACTCGTTATTTAGATTTTTTTTTTAACCTATTTTCTTTCACCAGTTATATTTTATTATAGTTACATTTTATTTTTATATACAATTTTTTTTTTATATACTAGTTATATTTAATTCACTTTAAAGGGTTAGTTCACCCAAAAATGAAAATAATGTCATTAATTACTCCCCCTCGTGTCGTTCAACACCCATTTTTCCCACTGATGAACAACAACCTTTGGTACATGATAAAAGCTCCTTGTGGTTTATCAGTTTGGTTGATTAGAGCAACAATAAACAATGCAAAACATAGGCATTTCATAGTGCTTCCCTATGTAGAAATTCACTTCCTGCCCTCCATCTGCATTTCGTGCCACCCCGTGATGTCATGTGCAAACAGCCTATTCCAGCCTTACTTCCTGTTACATACCAATGTAATAATGCAATACATTTGCATAATGCCAGTTTATGGTCTTCATTGGCTGCCAGCGAAGATCGTCTACTTTGACCCACCCTCAAACACTGTAGTTGTAGCTGAGGCCTGGAAGAGTTTGGTTTGTGTTGTCGACATGTTGAGTAGACACTGTTTTCAGTGCTGCGAATCCACTTTGCATGCAATTCATAAGCATGAGGACTTGCCATTGACTCGGTGCCGTTGTAACTGTTCCGATCTCTGTGTATACAAGCGCTGAGGAAGCCTCTGGAGATGCATGTAAACCTATTGTAGGAGACCAAGGTCCGTAAAAGACTTTTTCATTCCAGTTAACACCCTTCCAGTCGATGGAGCGTGATCCCGACCAGGAGGGTTTCTGCGGAGACAGCATTGTGCAAGCTGAGAACGGAGAGGAGTGTGATGACGGAAATAAGGTGGTCACAGATGGCTGTGTCAGTAAGTATCAGGTTGAAACAGCAACATTCCAGCTGACAGCTTATTCCCAACAACATGCTGTAATGTGGTTTAATGTGAGAGTGAGTTCTAAAATGGGAATTCAAGAATAATCGGGTCCGGTATAGCAAGTGAAGCCAAGAATAACACCTTCATTCAGGAGTCACCCAAACATATGCTCTCCTAATTCATTACACTGCACTCTGGAATACTACATTCTGATTGGTCGATCACTGCATTCTGCGGTCAAATATTTTTGTACAATGACCACTAAACTGAACAACTGGCTGTTGTCCCAGACATTCGATTTCATAAACAGCTGTGTTAGTTTCACATCTCTTGTGTCACTCTGTGGTCTCTCTGTTCTCATTTAATAACATAATCTAACTTTATTCATTTTATTTATTTTGTGTGCCTTGTAAAAAGATGGAGAATGTACAGTTGGTATGTGTCTGTGTTTATGACCGGCAGATTGTACATTATCTGTCACTGACATTTCTAGAAATGGTTTTCATTGAAATATCTGTTTCTTAGTTTTTTTGTTATCCGTTATGTACATTAGAGATTTCTGTTACATTACATGTTGTTAAATTAATTTTTATTGCATTATTATAGTGCCATGATGGTGTTTTGTATTTGTGTGTATGACACTCTGCATCTTCTATATACTAGTATTTCCCTCAGCTTGTGGAAAAAAGCTACTTGTGATGAACTTTGATTCAACTGCTGCTGTTTTTTTTTGTTTTGTTTTTTTAACAGTAAATTTCACAGATTTTTACAGTATATGTTTCTCCTTTTTTCTTTCTCAGAGTGCAAATTTGCATATTGTGGGGATGGATATCGCTATGAAGGGGCAGAGGAGTGTGATGGAAAGGACTTTGGCTTTCACACATGCAGATCCTTTTTGCCAGGGTAAGACTGTTCAAGCCAATATAAAAAGAGTTCAACAAAGCTAAAATCCCTCTTAATGAAAATTAGATGTTTTCTGGTCCCAAAGAGTTTGGGCGAACAAAATATATGAAATAATAATGTATTTTATTGGTCCCACTTTAAATTAGGTGTCTTTAACTACTTACAGTACATTGAAAAAAAAGTAATTGTTTGGTACAGTGTAATTATTCTGTTGATGTTTGTAAATCATTGTATTAAAAAACACTTTTGCTGCTATTGAGGTAGGATGGGGTAAAGTTTGTGGACAGGTTTGGTGGTATGGTAAGGTTTAAGGGTGGGTTAAGTGGCAGAGGTAGGGTCAACAGTTTATATAGATGTAATTACAGAAACTAATTTCATTTTTAAAATATAAGTAATGTAAAAATATATATGTACTAGGGATGCTCATTTCGGTTAAATTTCTCGACCGACAACCGACGCTCGTTATCCGATTATTAACCGTTAACTGATAAGATTATAATATTGTATAGCCTATATAATATGACATTAAATAAAAAATACAATTGACGAGTGTCTGTGTCTTCCACGGGTTTATTTTAACATGCAAACAGCAGCATAGAACAGATAAACAACAGAACCTGGATTCACATTATCAAATTGTCACGCACCTGCAGCGTTTCTGACAGCAGAAAAAAATAATTTAAATAAAAGGCATAAAATAAATAGGCCTACACTAAATATTTTTCACTTAAATGTTTAACAAATTAAGATGACAAAACAAAAACACGGTGAATCCATTGAAGCTTTTAACAACCAGTATTTTAGACATTTTTTCCGTCAAATAAAAATAGCAGGCCTACCTCAAGGATTGTTATTGTTATGACCACGGACGGTGCACGTGTGCACACCGAACGCGTCTTTCCGCGCTCATGGGCAAAGGAGTTTCTTTGAAAGGCTCGCGCACGAGACTAAGCGGAATGCGGGAAATGAAGTATACCATGGCCCTGAATTGTAATGGACTGGAGCTCACGGTTCACATCGAGAGAAATGGGAACGCGGGGGCACCGCTATGCGACCGCAAAAGGCACTTTCACTTTCGTGATCAAAGTGCATGCCACTGATAAGCTTTGTATTATGCAGTATTACAGTAGCATACACATACCAATTAAACGCGCAGGTCTCCTCTCGTGCGTCCTCCCCACTGTGTCGCCGGTCGAGGCAATAATTTTCGTTTCGCTTTTAGATATCTCTTTTATTGATGCCATCAATGCTTTTAACTCAAAACAGTCCATAAACTACAAATCCTTCAGTCAAGCCAGCTCGCGCGTCAATCTGAGAGATCAGCCTCTTACCTTAAAGTGTCAAATTTCTCGGTTTCTGAATGGACGGTTTTGCTTGATTGACAAACGCTAACGTTCGGCCACGATTTATATACCATCGACCTGTCCTAAAACGTTAGCACGCTGTGATCGATTGCTTGGAAATGGTCAGTACTTCTTTTCGCTCGCTTCATTTTGCTTGTTGCTTAGCGAAATATGTCTGGCACGTGTGAAACGCCCGGTGAGTTAACAAATAAGCATATATGTATATATATAGCATATTTTTCTTTAACCATGCAGCAAAAAAAACAAAAAAATCGTTTAACTGATAGTATTAATCGGTTAAAATTCTTACTTTCGGTTAACGGTTAAACGGTCAATGCGAGCATCCCTAATATGTACACAATGTGTATTGTTAGTACCAGTGTTGGGGAAAGTTACTTTTAAAAAGTAATGCGTTACAATACTGCATTACTCCCTGAAAAAACTAATTACATTACTTAGTTACTTTTTATGGAGTTGAGCATATAGGACTTGATAGTTCAATCCCTTAGAATAATCGGCACTTTGTTGACATCTTGAATGGGGAGTAGGGGTAATCACTTCATTGGGGTCATCAGGTGGGCACCCTCCAAAGGCCTCAACAGCGACACCTGGTATCCCAGGTGCGCTCCCCTCTGCTTTTACCCCTCTAGGTCATTTTGCAGCCAATTTGGGATCCTTCCTTTTTAGCCACAGCAGGTTGCTGCTTTGCTCAGCAGCCTCTGACAGCGACCTAACGGCTTGTTATAAGGCCTGTCCTCTGGCTCCCAACCCCTTCAGTAGCCTGGTTATTGCCATGGCTACAGAAACCTCTGCACCCAACCTCTACGGAGAGCAACTGGGTTCGCCAGCCCCATTGTTCTGCTTCGGCTGCTAGGTCTGAGTACTTCAGCCTTTTATGTTCATTTGCTTCACCAATTGTAGCCTCCCATGGCACAATTAGTTCCATGATGAACAGGGACTTTGGTGAGGTTGACCACAGTATCAGGTCTGGCCTGAGGTTAGTTGTAAGTTAGTTGTGGTGGAAAGCTGAGCTTCTGGTCTAGATCAACCTGTATTTTCCAGTCACGGGCAGCATCCAGTGGGGTTGTTTCCATTTTTGTAGTTGGCTTTGCTGGAAGTTGTCCTGCTCTTATGAAGCGGTGGCTTTTGAGAATCCAGGCATTGGAGGAGGGAGGGCAGTGGTGGTTCTCCTTTCTTTTGATAATCGCCAGTTGTCTCAGAACCTGATTGTGCCTCCAGGTGTAATATCCTTGGGAAAGACTGGTTTTGTAGCTGATGAGGATATGCCTTAGCGTTGCTGGGGTTTGACAGAGAGGACATGATGGATCCTCTCCAATCCACTGGTTTAGGTTCTTCAGTGTGCGGAGTACATTGTAGGTGGCTCTGATGAGGAAGCTCAATCTGCTTCCTTCCATCTCCCAACGATCCTTCCAGATGAGCTTACGTTGCTCCAGATTTTCCAGGTTAGTCCAATGTCCTTGTTTGGACTGCGAGACTGCCTTTGTGCATCTGCCTCCTCTTGCTGCCGGACCTCGGCTGCTATCAGTTTTCTCCTCTGGGCGGATGCTGCTTTGTACCATATGGGTCAGCTTGTACCAAGTCCAAAACTCCCTCTTCCCTGATGCACCTGTCCTACAATGTCTCCATGCTTGAGAGTGGATTTTGCTTGCTGTATGGCCTCAATCGGGGTCCACTTCCTCCCAGTTGCCAATCTGGGAGCAGCTGCTTGTATTATAGCATCTTGAGACTCAGTCAGGGTCATGTCTAGTCTCACTTTGGTGTATTTGTACTCTTCAGTGAGACTAGAGAGCCATAGAGCCATTCCAGGTCACTTTACACATACAGGCCAACATTACTGAGGCATCGCGGGAGTCCAAGCCACTTCTTGAAATAAGAACTGACTTTTTTTCTACAGCTTCTCGATTTTGGTAATGGGGACCTCGTAGACTGTTAGAGGCCACATTAGACGAGGGAGCAATCCGAATTGCAGGCACCATAGTTTCAGCTTGCCAGGAAGCAAGGTATTGTTTATACTGACAAGGCCTTTGATGGTTTCTTCCCTCAGTTAGTCACTCTGATCTGATTAATTGAGGCTTGCATTGTACCATCACCCTAAGCTCTTGACTGGCATCTCCAACACTGTTGGAATGGGTGTTTTGTCGATGTGGAACCTCTGGTCTACGAGTTTCCCTCTGACAATGGATATGCTTCTGGATTTAGTGGGTTTTAACTTCATAAGTGCCCATGTTATGTTGGCATGAAGCTTTTCAAGTAGACGTTTGGTACATGCAATGGTTGAGGTCAGGGTGGTCATGTCATCCATCTAGGCACGAATAGGAAGCCGCCGTCCAGACTGCAGACGTTCTCCTCCTACTGTACATTACTTTTGTTACATTACTTTTGCATTACTTTTTCTCAATGGGCTTGTTTTTTTTTTTTTTTGTTTTTTTTTTATAACAAACCAAACCAAAAGTTAAATGAATAAGGCTC
The DNA here is from genome assembly GCF_024489055.1 of Chanodichthys erythropterus. Classification (NCBI taxonomy): domain Eukaryota; kingdom Metazoa; phylum Chordata; class Actinopteri; order Cypriniformes; family Xenocyprididae; genus Chanodichthys; species Chanodichthys erythropterus. The sequence goes on along the minus strand of NC_090222.1, from coordinate 14,915,392 downwards.
AGGCTGAAGGTAATGCAAATTCACACCTGTACAGTAGAGGACACAGCTCAAACAAACCTCTCAGCTGTGCTGCCATTCTAGATTGCAAAAGAATAGGATGCAGGAAAAGAAAGTTCAACTCTTGCTTCAGCATTTTTTTAATGAGTAGAGCTGACAGTCAATAAATGGGAAAACAAAGTAACGTGTGAAAAAGTAACTCAGATATTTTGTAGTAAATTTAAAACAGTAATGTATTACTTTACTAGTTACTTGGGAAAAGTAAACTGATTTGCGTAACTCTTTACCTTGCAACACTGGTTAGTACATAGTAGTTAGTCAATTTATTGAATATTTTTTTTTTTTTTTTTACTGAATATTATTCTTGATCATAGTGTTATAGTGATATTTTAAAAGAATTTTGTTTTGATTTAAAACCCATACACATACTGTATAAAGGACCACTATATGGTCCTTGAAAAAGCAAAAAAAAAAAAATTAAATTTCCACATAATTATGTCTTGTCTTTCTGTCCACAGATCTTATGGACATCTCAAATGCACATCTGACTGTTTCATTGACTCAACAAACTGCAAGTATTTCACATGAGGACACCAGAAAGTAGCGTCTCATTTCAGCTGGCGAGATCCGTATAAACAACACTGAACACCATAGATTCAGCAGATAAACTGAGAGTAGAAATCTTTGAGGGAATTATCACAAACACATTAGCTGAACTCTTTCTTGACATGATGCTCTGAAGCCACGTAGCTCACTCGGGAAAGGAACGCTTGGCAAAGCCTCGGTTCTGCTCGCGCTCTTAAGAACTCTAACAGGACTTCAGACGTCATTCTATGTGCATGCTGCCTGCTGCTCTGCCCTGGCTTGACATTTGGCCAGTGTGGTTGGCAAGAAGAATCGGGCGAGTTGGGTGCCTCTTGGAGATGGATAAAAGACTTCCTCAATACCTCAAAGTACTGTAGTACTGTTTCAGAGGACAGCCATTTTCTCCTGGTCCACATCACCTTCCCTCACACAGGGTGCTCTGTTTGTGGAATGCAATGTGATATTGTTACTATAGTATTTTGCATGAGGCTGAGATTGCAGTAGACACGTCAGCAGAAATTATTACCGAGGCATGTAACTGAGAAAAAGCAAAAGTGGCTCATATCTTTAAATGTAATATGCAGGCTTAGACCAAACCGGTGCTTAGCCCTGGAAGAAACATAATAATTTAACTGTAATAATCTTAACACTGATGTACATTAGGGTCAGTACAGCTTTGCATACTGGGTCCAAAATGAACTTGCCATACAGCTCAATAGCGGGTAAAAAATATTAAGGTATTTAAGGCTCAAGACAAAAAAAAAAAAAAAAAAAAACTGAAAATGCCTTTTAAAAAGGCATATTTGATTATAAGCCAAATTAATTTTTAATTGACTTGTGTCAGAATCATTAGATAAAGATGGTTGTTCAGAAGTGATTCAGTTCTTTGCATGCATCCTACTTTGGCTTTCAGTACACAGTACTGTCAACGACTCACTGATTTAGTCCCCAAGCAAATTCAATGCTGTGGCATAAATTCTTTTGAAGGACTCAAGAATTGATCCATATGGCATTGTAGGCGAATCCCAAACAGTGTTATTGCACCCTTGAAGGGCACTGTGGGAACTTTACAATAAGGTCCCATTTGTTAACATTAGTTAATGCATTAGTTAACATGAACTAATTTAGAGCAGTATATTTTTACAGAATTTATTCATTTGTTCTTGAATCGGACATTACAGATCACGCTGTTCAAGAAACACCGACTTGCACTCTTATGAGATCGAAATGATATCTGATGAAATCAAATATTGAATCATATCAACTAGACTTTAAATTATTGTTGAAAAAAGGTAGCGTTTTTGTAGTATTTGCGACCATTTACCCTTAAAGCAAAACACTACCTCTCATAAACCATTTATACACTCATTTTAGTGGTTCTGCAATTTCAACCATTGTTGCAGTGACTCAAATGGCCAGTAAATCCATTTGCTTTCTCACCAAAATCACATTTTACTTCCGTTTGGCGTATGGCAGGTGTTATTTTTGGACCCTGACCATAGAAGTGTTTTCACAAACAATTTACTGTATATAAAAAAAAAAAAAAAAAAAAAAAGGACACACAAATGTACTTCAAGTAACCACAATAATACTACTGATTGACAATACTTTATTGCAGACGTTTAAGGATAGAAGACCCTCCTTTCCAAGCTCTCAGTATGTCTTGCTGGGTCACACTTAGTGTAACATTTCCATCATATCTCAGGAAACCACTTAACGATATCCAGAACCTTTCCACCTCCATGTGTGGAGTAGGGTGCACATATTCCACAGTTTAGCGTAGTTCCACAATGTTGTCTTGTGCTTCAAGAGCTTGCAGTCTTGAAGTAAAGCAAATACAGTTTATTTATTTGGGTTATGGGTCTGAAGATCTTAAGTACTCAATCTCATGAGAAAACATTACTATTTTATGAGGTGCCGATTTTGGAAAAATTTGTACAATGCGTTTTGTACGAAAACGTACCATTGTTAGAAAAAAGTAAGCATGAAACTTCACGCCTTACCCCCATAACATCAATGGAGCGTAAACCGATCCTATGAAAATGTACAAATGGGATTGTACATATTCATACGAATTAGCTACCAATTTGCCAAAATTGTAAAATAGTTATGAATTGCCATGAGATTATGTTGGGAAAACCATACAGTATGTGAAGGCTCTACAGCTGTTATTGAACATTTTGTACTGTCTGCTATTGCAGGGGTAGCATTTTGCTGCTATTCAGGCTAAAGACTGTTGGATTAAGGCTGGACTGTTTATGTCGTCCCAACGACTTTAAATTGATTTATACCCAGTGCCAAAGTCCAGTCTGAATATACCTCAGCATATACGGTTTGCTTTAGCCTTTGTGATTACAGGACCTGAGGTGTAGCATACAGCACTTACTTACTGTTATATTCAGTGAAACTTAGCTTAAGTACCTTTTGAGTTACATTACTTTTTTTTTTTTTTTTTGATCAAATCTAAGCCAGTTTTCCATAAGCTATATGATGCATTTGCTACAGGAACCTCTTTGCTTACATTTCTGGGGTGATATTCCTGATTTATCTTTAGATTTCATGTAAAATATTATGGATATAATATGGAAATAAGTGTCTTGAATGTGTTATTCTGCATGTTCATTGTATACTCTTGTTAAAAAGAGCAAGATTGCCACATTTCAATACAATGATGGCCTAAAACATGGAGGCGTTTTTGGAGTTGAAGTGCATTTAGCTTGTAACTGACTGTTATCCTCATACTGTATTTGTACAAACTGAGGAAAGATGTTATCAAATATTGCACAACATACAAAAGAGACTGAATGTTTTGTCCTAGTGTAATTTGAAAGATGTTCTCAATATTAAAACATGTTTGATACTGTCCTGTAATGATGTTAAAATAAAGCTTGAAAAGCTAACTTTCTGAGTATCACTGACCTTTATATTGGACCCATTCATTTTCTTCTTATTTTAAATATAAATTTTGAGAGGAAAAAATACTATTGCTCATCATCAATACAAATGTGAATGTTTTAAAGGTGCCCTAGAATCAAAAATTGAATTTACCTTGGCATAACTGAATAACAAGAGTTCAGTACATGGAAAAGAGTTTCAAACTCCATTGCTTCCTCCTTCTTATGTAAATCTCATTTGTTTAAAAGACCTCAGAAGAACAGGCGAATCTCAACATAACACCGACTGTTACGTAAGAGTTGGGATCATTAATATGTACGCCCCCAATATTTGCATATGCCAGCCCATGATCGAGGCATTACACAAGCTAGTATTAATGTCTGGATCTGTGCACAGCTGAATCATCAGGCTAGGTAAGCAAGCAAGGACAACAGTGAAAAATGGCAGATGGAGTGATAATAACTGACATGATCCATGATAACATGGTATTTTTAGTGATATTTGAGAATTGTCTTTCTAAATGTTTTGTTAGCATGTTGCTAAAGTACTGTTAAATGTGGTTAAAGTTACCATCGTTAATAGCACTATCAAACTCGTTCAGAATCAAATGTAAACATCCAAATAAATACTGTACTCACATGATGCAAAGCATGCATGCAGCATGCATGACGAACATTTTGTAAAGATCCATTTGAGGGTTATATTAGCTGTGTGAACTTTATGCACTGTTTTATAGTCGAGCTAATAATATGTATTAGAACACATAGTGTGAATTCAGGTTAATTGGTCCACTTTTCCCAGTCATCTCAATGGCAAAATGTGTCCCATTTGGGTTGTGTCCCATACAATACACAACTTTTAAAACCCTGACCAGATTTTGTAACGCTAGGCATCACACACTACCAGTCTTTCAAGTTGGTCCGAACACAACCCACAGGAGATTGTGCCTCATTGCTAGCAGTCATGTGACAAATAAAAACAAAATCAGCTCAAAATATCAAATGTTTGATATTCTCTGACTCTATGGATTCATCTTCCGAAGCTAAAAAAAATCGATGGGCCTATCACATGCTATGTCATTTTCCAACCTGATCTCACAGGACAACGTAACTATGTTACAAGGTGGCAGTTTTGAATGAATTTGTACGATGTGAATCATACAAAACCATATCCATAAACCTGTTAATGGGGCATAAGAAAATGTACAAAAAAATGTATGAATGAGATTGTACAAATTTGTACGAATTAGCGAACAGTTCCGTAAAAACATTTTGCATTGCCACGAGATTTTGTTGCTCAACTTTGCTCTGACTTTTAGTATTGACTCGTCAAGACTATAAACTGGGACAATAGTCTTGTACTGTATTCCGCCCTTTAAATTTTAGACACAATATTGCCAGTTACTATTACAGTTGCTATTTTTGCTCCGCCAAAGAAAATGGTTCCAAACAAAGCTAATTGATTGACTAATAAAGATGAACCTACTGCTGTAAAATTGTAACCTGCTGAAAGGATCACTAAAAAACCCTGTCACTCTACACAAACTCAGTATTTCTTGCTCTTTTATGGTTTATTTTTTTGTCATATGAAGGCTGTTGTCTTTAAAACTTTTATGTAGCCATGCCTTCAGAGAATGTTTGTATTGCTCTCATTGCTGTATATTTGATGAGTTGTAGCTGACTAAGCTTTGTGCTAGATCACAGCCAGCCGCAGTTAGATCAGCATTTCTGTGCTGAGTCTCTGGTTCTTGCTGCTTACAGACTGAATATGTGGGCGTTTAGCCTGACAATGATTGACAGTGTATTGATCACGGAGAAGACAGAAGGTGACATAGAAAGATAAAAGGGGAGCTGTCGACAGTTTTTCAGGAAAGAAACCCTTTGTGCTGCCTGGAGAACAGACCATGGAGCCTGCAAAAGTCTTGTGCTGTGGATTTGGACTGGAATTTTTTAATTGTGTGTGTGTGTGTGTGTGTGTGTGTGTGTGTGTGTGTGTGTGTGTGTGTGTGTGTGTGTGTGTGTGTGTGTGTGTGTGTGTGTGTGTGTGTGTGTGTGTGTGTGTGTGTGTGTGTTTTTAAAGGTTGGCAGGAACCCCGAGCTTGGCACAGAGATTTTTGAAGATGGTTGTCGTTCAGTAACCATATTATAGAGCCATATCTTTACCCACTAATCTCATTACAGTAATTTGCCTGCAGATGAGCTAGGCAATATCTTACATATGCATTGCATAACACAATCTGATTTCGAACTTTGTTGGGAACATGCCAGTATGCGACTTTGAAGAGGAGGCCATGTGGAACAGGGTGTGAGGTGAGACCCCGTTGCATTTGTGGGGGCTCAATGGGGGTCTTATTTAGCTATAGCTGCCCCAGACTTTCCATTGCGGCAGAGTGGAAACTTTCTGATAATCCTATAGTCTGGAATTTAAAATGTCTTCTGTTGATATCCTAAACTGTGCCCGAAATCGCCCCCAATACCCTTTTATCAGTGGTGTGCAGTGGTGTTCTGAAATGAGGCACATTTTTTATTTTTTATGAATCAAATGTAAATTCATGTGCATTACTCCTAACATTGACACATCTTCCGTGTTGATTGAACATTACATTAAACAAGAAAAAAAGAAACCAAATACAATTCTATTTTGTAATTTTATATTAACAATGTAATGTTCTATTGATCAAAACAAAGTCAATCTCATCAAGTGGTTTAAGCATTTCTACATTCATTCCAAAATAACTAAAGGCAATAATAATTTAAACAATATATTTTATTTGTGTATTGATGTTTTTCTTTTTAATAGTCAACTTGGGCTATTTTCCCACATGGACAAAACCTATATAAACATATATGTTTCAATATAGGTTTTGATATAGGTTTTTAATATATGTGACATATAAAATTGGCCGTTTTCCTATATTATATGTAACTATACAGAGGCTTAACGGGTTCTTTTTATGGCAGTGGTGCTATATAGCACCTTAACCACCCCAAAGAACCGCTGAAGAACCAATTTTTTTAGAGTGTAGTTAAATTCCATAACATGCCAATTACAAGTGATACCAATTTCACGTGTTCGCACATACACAAGTTCTTTCATAATTTTTTTTCATTAATTCTTAGTTTTTGCTTTGATAATAGAAAATATGACTAGAATTTTTATTGAAAAGAGTTTTTGAGTATGACAGTCAAAAATGAGATATGAGCTACAAAATGACCAGATCCTGCCATTTGCTATATAGAAGACATATCTTGTATGTATAGGGCTTATATGTGGATATGAAGAAGCAATACAGGAGACCTATATTTCCTGTATATGCACATATATGCACCTCAATTTTGCCTATATGTGGCATATATACGCATATATGCAGTATATATACGGCATATATGCAGCATATATGCAGCATATATGTGCATATACACTGCATATAGGTTTCATATATGCACATATATCCACATATAGATTCTTTCCATGTGGGTTGGATCATCAGTCATGCTCCGTAAACACCGTCTCGTCTGTCACAGATACGAACTGTATTTTTAATTTCACCAAGCTAATTGCACTAAAAACCCCGCAGTCATCATGTTTTCACACAGTTTCAAGTTTGATTTTGACGTGACATAAGCGGTGATATCTAACTGGGTGATCTGTTTACTTACTTTTCAATTAGTCTTCCCATTGACGCCATCATTTGTTCATTCAAACTGACGCCGGAGCGTGCACATCAACAAGAGGCGGGATTTATCGCACAAACCAATCATATCCAATCATAGCGCACTGCCTCCTCTCACGTGCAAACTGGTGCTTATCATCTTTTTTAAATTCAATATCATAATCATAAACACACTGGTTTGTAGCATAAATAGTTTTATCATTTACTGCACTTTGTTATTCTTCTATTTACCTATATCAGTTAATGAATTGGAAGCCTCACACTTGCAAAATAAGATGTATAAGGATATAAATTGTTTTTACCAGTAGTTTTTACCAGACATTCACAAGCTGCATGCGCAATATTAACTGCTTCATCACTGACAAATGGTACAAGACATTTCTAAGTTTTGTTTCTTATAATGGATTTTTGTTTTCTGTCTTATAAAGTGTCCTGTTATTATTTTGATAGGAGAAATTGCTGGAGACGATTCAGTGCATGAGGGACCTTTCCATATGAATCAAAATGAATCAATTTGAGACCTTTTTGCAAACATTTACATGTTATATGTAATTAGCATATGCTTTTATCCAATGCAACTGACTGTCTGTGACAAGTTCCAGTTAGTCTAACACAGTACATGTAGCAAGTTTTTTCTTTTAAATAAATAAATAGACTAGAAATAGAACAGTGCTAGTATTAATAGGTCAAGTGTTGACGAAAAAGAGGTGTCTTTAACCATTTCTTGAAAATGGCTAAAGACTTACCTGCTCAGGTTGAGTTAGGCAGGTCATTCTACCAGCAGGGAACAGTCAAGGTAAAGGTCCGTGGAAGTGATTTTGTGCCTCTTTGGGATGGCTCCACAAGATGCCGTTCACTTGCAGAACAAGCTTCTGGAAGGCACATAGGTCTGAAGTAGTGAGTTTAGCTACATTCTGGATCAGTTGCAGAGGTTTGACGGTACATGCAAGAGAGCATTACAACAGTCCAGTCTGGATAGAACAAGAGCTTGGACAAGGACTTGTGTAGCATGCTCCGATAGGAAGGGCCTGATCTTCCTAATGTTGTATAAGGCAAATCTACAGTTATCTACAGTTATCTACAGTAGACTAAGTCTATCAACCCCTCCAAAGCTTGTACAGTCATATACCTCTTTGTGGGTTTGACATTTTTCTTGTTAGGCAGTTTTGATTGATATGCTGTTGAATGTTTGATGATCACGTTGGCTTACTTGTGCGTAAACAACTTCTGTCCACTTCTTTCTGGTTTACACAGATCCTCTTCTTCGCTCAATGGCAGGGAAGCGTATTGTCATAAATTAAGTCAATGGCGGGGAAAGCGTGAAAGACCAGACAACTTTGAATGCATGTTCTAATAACATTCTGGAATAAAGTTTGTCCATAATGTTGAGAGAAACTTGCCAGAATGTTCTGAGAATGTTCCTCGTTAGCTGGGTAGACGCTGGGTGAGCGTTGCGCTGAATTAATTCATGCATCTCACAAGAAGATGGTGTCCACTGCACACAAATTTGCTCACTGACTTTTATTAACTCATTCAGTGGACTATATTAGTGGAGTAGGGAATATTGAAAGCAGGTATAGGGGAGATTTTGGATACAGCCCTATAGGCTGTGATTAAATTAAATAGGAAAAAAGGCAGCTGCCATAGTATGATGATGGATTATACCAATGCAGGTTTAGTGGTGTCACGTTTCGGGTGCTGGTGTAGGACGTAGGACAGGGGGCCTCACAGGCAGGAAACCGAGAGGACCCAGCTGTCACCCGAGGCCTCAGTGAAAATCCCTGACCTACAGGAGGGAATGGCAAGTATGCAAGGTGCAATAGAAAGGGAGGGAATGAACAACAAACACATATAAACTAGAAATAAATGGACATTAGCCAAGAACAAAGGAACAATTAACAGGAACTGTGAATTGTGGAGCAGTTGTGACCTAATGGTTAGAGAGTTGGACTTGTAACCCAAAGGTCGCAGGCGTTTGAGTCTCAGTACCGGCAGGAAATGTAGATGGGGAAGTGAATGAACAGCGCTCCCTTCCACTCTCACTACCCACAGCTGGAACTTGAGCAAGGCACCTATCCCCCAATCACTCCCCGGGCCCTGCAGCAAAAATGGCTGCCCACTGCTTTGTGTGTGTGTTCATGTTGTGTGTTCAGTACTCAATGCTGTGTGTGTGTACTTGGATGGGTGAAATGCAGAGCACAAATTCCAAGTACGGGAACTTCACTTAAATCTTTGATTAGGTGAGTTTTCATCAATATAAAAATCTAATTCTAAAATAGATTTAGTTAAATTGTATAGAGAGACTAGGTCTATAAATGCTGCAATTAAGTATTTTTGTAGGCCAACCTGAAAGTTAAGGCTGATTTATACTTCTGCGTCTGACCTACGCCTACGTAAGCTATGTGCCGTAGGCTATGCGTCTGTTTTCATTTATACTTCTGCGTCGTTGTCCACGTCGATGTGCATGCAGACCACTAGTAGGCAGTGTCCGCAGTCATGTTGAGTATCAAGGCAAAAGCTGAAGAAGCAGCTTGTCATGTAGGTTGTCAGAGAAGCTTACAAATAGAAGCGGCAGAGAAGCAGCAAATAGGTTACGACTTTTGTTACAGTATGACTGCATGTGTCCCCTGAAACAAAGCATTTTTTCATTCCTATGGTTGAAAACGCTTGTTTTTCTCAGACTGCTCCACACCAGTTTTTTAACCTGAGGGAGGGGTTCTAGCAGACCAATCACAGCGCTTGCAGTCCGCGTAGAATTGACACAATGTTACATTTTTGAAGAGGTGCACGTCAGGCTACGTCATAGGCTACGCATGCTACACACAGCTCTGTGACCAACAAGTTTATGATTCATACACGTTTTTTTGCATCATGATAATCTTCACAAATTAACACAACTTTTATAAATTTTGAAGCCTCAATACAATCGGCAGGATAAAACGAACCACCACAGTCACATGACTTCAACGTCACCACCACTAAGCTTCCGACAACTCTTTTATTCTTTATTTAAAAACATTTTCCATGAAAGTTTCAATAGTTTGCAAGAGTTTGATTATTAACAATGAGGTTGTAAAAGCGAACTAGTGAATAGATGTTAAATGTCACTAACAACCTCTGTAGTCCCATTTAGCCACTTGTTAGTAACCACCCTTCCCTTTCAGATGGTCACGTTCAACGTTACATCAGATCATTCTGATGAATGGGGTCTGGCCAATTCCTCTGAGGAAGGACCTTCTTTCTCAGAGAGGGGGCACCCTCTGGCACCGGCATCCTGATCTGTGGAACCTGCATGTGTTGGTTCTGGACGGGACGTGGAAGGTTAAGGTACCTTGCCACCTCAGGTCTATGTGGCTGCCATTGCATGATCTCATTGACAGTAAGTCTGATCGTCAGGCTCCTGAGAGGGGCTAGAAGGCTCAATCCGCCTCGCCCTCAGCAGGTGCCCTCTTTGGGCTATCTGCACTGCAGAGAGCTCCCTTCAAGCCTTTGCTCTCAGTCGAGCTGAAATTTCTATCTTTAAAGACTGTGCTCCTGATGGCTTTGGTAAAGAGGGTCAGGGACCTGCAGGCATTGCCATTTAGCGAAGTGTGCCTGGAATTCGGGCCGCCAAATCTCTCATGATCTTGAGACCCCGGCCTGGTTCCCACCACTCTTTTTAGAGATCAGGTGGTGAACTTGCAAGCACTGCCCTCAGAAGAGGTAGACCCAGCCCTGGCGCTGCTCTGTCCAGTACATGCTCTCCGCACTTACGTAGACAGGGGGTGAAAGCTTACTCAACCAGGAATGTTGCTTTCTCCTGGGTGCTGGTGCATGGCACATCACTAACAAACATTTGTAGAGCTTCGGGCTGGACGACTCCTAACACATTTGCGAGATTCTATAATCGCCGTGTAGAGCATAGGCTCCTTCAGACCAGTAGACAGGACCTGCATGGTATCAATTCGCTTGCTGTATCATTCAACTCCACGGACTTGATGCGTGTGCTATTCTCCTCAGTCCAGAACTGTGGGTTCCTCCAGCACTGTTGATGTCTAACACTTGTGTGTAAGACCTCCTACAAGCAGTAAGCCTGTTGGCATACTTCCAGCTGGAATATGCTACCCAGTGCCTTTGTGCTAAGTCTAGCCCTTTGCCCATGCTAAGCCTCACGACAGGGTGCTATCGCCTACGCAGAATGCTGAAAGACAGCCATTGTGGTGTTTTTTAGGGACCACGTAACATCGAATGTGACTGACTGAAAGGGAATGTCTCGGTTATGTATGTAACCCTCGTTCCCTGAAGGAGGGAACGGATCGCTGTACCGCTGAATGGCCGGGTCACACGGCTCAGCTCCTCAGCGAAAACTTGAATGCGAGTATGCTTGCGCTGCTCCTTATATACCCACAGAGCAGGGCGGAGATCACGATGCAAATTCCGCAGACCAATGTACTTAGCGTACCATTGGCTCATTTTGCTACCACTCGAAGGTGATTGGGCTCTCGGACAAGACCCCATTACTCAGAATGATCTCATGTAACGTCTCCATTCCCTCCTTCAGGGAACGAGGGTTACATGTGTAACCAAGACGTTTTCAAATCATTACTTTTGTATTTTATATCATAGAATAAAACTTGAAAATATGTTTTGCTTTAACCACAAACCTTATTTTAGGCAAAAACCCATTTAAAAAACTGACTTCAGTACGATGGAATCAAAGGAGCTAATATGCTAACTGGTTTCACTCTATAATATCTTTTATGCAACAGCAAGTTGCAGTCTTCTAATTTGATTGGTTGAGCTGCAAATAGTACACCACTTGTCTGTTTGTGCATTTCAGATAGAATATAGCCACGTCCCACTATCATACTATAATGTAGAAAAGTAGGCAAAGTATGAAAAAACAGTACAGCAAAAGATTAGTAGGTACGAATACATATTCGAAAAACAGTTAACAAAAAGTACCTAGTAACGCAGTGTTTGGAGTGCAGGTACAATGGACACTGGAGAGGAGTCGTGAAAGGCAGGTAAGCAAATCAAATTACGCAACTGTCTATATTAGTGAGACACTGAATTATTTCCTCAAATGATTCATTTTATAAAACACTGAACAAAACGCAGGTCAATGGACCGGAAAAAAAGTTGAGACGCTTGAAATTTGAACTTTTTAACTGGAGCAGCACATTTTCAGAACACCATATCTTGCGCACGACGCTGCAAAAGACACAAGCACAATGGTTAAACACGTCCATCTAGTGCACCTTTACATAGAAAATAGAAAAGTATCAGTGGAATACAAAAACGCGTTATGTGAACAGCCCCCATCAGTCTAGTGCGTTTTTAAATTGAAAGGCAGCGCAGTGTAATGCAAAAACACATTCAACTTCTGTGTGAAAATATGAGTTACTTAGTATTAACTTCTTAAACTGTTGTGTACAAGCTTGTGTGTGATATTCAAAAATATTTTAGGTTCTGTTTGTTTTGCTGAAATCTAATTAGACCTCTCCTTCCAGGAAGCTTGAATTCAGGTCACTGGAAAATGCTGTCTGTGGGCCAGAAGTAGTTGGTGGAGTGTTGGGAGTGTTGCAATTTGGCATGCATCAGCCAAAGCTGTTCTCCCGAATGTTATCCCACCAGCCCCTGAAAATGGATGGAGCAATGCTGCACAGGTAAAGAGTTTCCAATGTATGGAAAGCAATATAGCACCTCTCAGAACTGTCATGATGCCCATATAATAAATATTATATTCGGTTATAGTAGGCTACATATAGTCACACTACAGAACAGTCATGTAGAATACATTCTTAAAGAATCGAAGAAAACACTGCTTCTGGTTATTTGCTATGCATTTTGACAGATGAGAAAAAAAAAAAAAAAAAAAAAACTTTCTCCCTCTATCACACATGCACAAGTGCACGTAAAAACAATCCTTCTATTCTTGGACCTAATTATTGAGTCTAGTGATCATCCTTGTTGTGGTGAGAGTATCCTGGCAACCACATCCAGATATTGAAGGATTGAGTGTCACAACGACGATGAACATTACTTGTGTGTCTAAAACTGTCACTTAGATGGATAACGCCGCTTATTGGTCACCTCATGACTTTGAAAATACAAAATTGATCTATGTTGCTAAGAATTTTGAATACTTTGAATTAAAAAACACACTGCAGCCAATTCATTATAAATGACATACAATTTAAAAATTGCAGTTAGTAAATACATATAAAAAGGCATATAGACATTTTAATACTAGTGAATAACAACATGGATCCTATCCTGTGTGCTATTCCTGGGTAAACCAAAGAAGTAAAACCAAACATTTTTAAGGACAATGCTGTTATTTGCTGCTTTTCAACTGAAGTCTTATTGATTTAATAAAGATTTAAAGTGTTAGTTCACCCAAAATTGAAAATTCTGTCATCATTTACTCCCCCTCATGTTCTTTCTTCTATGGAACATAAAAGAAGGTATTTTGAGAAATGTCTCATTTTTTTATTCTCTTCAAAATATCTTTTGTTCTGCAAAAGTAAGTCATACATGTTTGAAATTACATTACGATAGAACTTTCATTTTTGGGCGAACTATCATTTTAAAGATTATCATAAAGAACATATCGGATAAACTGTGACAGTTCAATACTGGAATTAAAAAGGAATGCAAAAAAAGTGGACAATGTTAAGAGGGCATATTTACAAAGACAATGATTTGTGGGATTTTAATTTAAAACTGTGGAATGCAATTAGAATAAAATATAAACCTAGAACATTCATCCTCATATTATGTGCTAATCATTTAGTAATACAAATCTAAATTTAGAAATATAAAAACAAAACCCATGCAATGCAACATGCACAAATTAGTATCATTCATATGATTTGAGAGCGAGCATAGTGTGATTCTTACAATAAAATCAACAGTTACAATTGGTATTCATATAAATACGTCAATAAATAAAGCCACTGAGGAAATATCATGACATCTTTCCTTTTGTAGATGAAGATCCAAGATCACAACTACATTTTTCTATAGTCAGGAATCTCTCCACTAAACCAAGAAAAAGAAACTCCTTTGGTCCCTATCACCAAGTTGATCCTACGAGTCCTGAATTGGAGCCATTGTGAATGTGTTTAAAGATTATGTCACTGCAAAAATAGCCCACCACAGTCTCTGTATACTTAAAGGTTTCATGATGCATGTTTATCTGAATTCCCGAAAGGTCTCTAAATAATTCTTAGTTTTGTGCTAGTCAAAAATGAATGAGATGTGAGTCTCTGAACAAAAGTAATGCAATATTTCAAGCGAGGAGAAAAAGAACAAGTGCATTTTATGCACTATTACTGTGAATAAGCATACTGCGACTAACAGTTTCACTGCCAAGTAAACAATACTGTATATTATCTTCTTCACCATATCTGCAGTTTTCACTCTGATGCCAAAATGTGTATGAAAAAGACATACAACCAACAAAACACTCCACTGAAGGTTTCTAAAAATACAGCTGTTCCCTGAAAACACTTGGAATCACACCCTGCCCCCCTTTTGATGCGGCTGTTTCAATTTTGCAGGCATGACTGTTATTGGAATTTGCAGAAGCCACATTATCCAACACACTCTTATTGGCCAGTCTTTGCAAGCCCTGCCCTCACAGAAACCTTTTTATCTTCAACACTAACTCAGGGTTTAGTTACCACAGTGGGTGAAAGAGTTACAACTCCACCACTGAAACCGATGAGCTCCGTCAGAAGCAAGCTGTGTTCGCTGTGCGGGTGCGTTTGTGTTAGTCACACGATCTCGTCTGATTCCAAGCCGTATTCTTCATAGAGAGCATCAAGGATGGACAGCTGCTTCCCCATAGCTGGCAGGTAGAAGTCAAGGTCTCGATGCATGCCGGTTGTAAAGCCCTCCTTCAGTTCATCACCTTCATGAGAAACCAGTGCAGCCATGAAGCCCTCATAGGACGGGGCGGCCCGTAGAGCCAGCTAACATACACAAACAAACAGAGTCAGAAAGGCCTAAGGGGATTTTTCCAAAACTTTATATTGTTATTTTTCAATGGAACACAAAACGATATTTTTAAAGTTGGCATGATACGGAAATTGTGATTGTTTTCTAGGACTGCCCCCTAATAGTCGACTAACTGTTATTCGATGAGAAGAGGTGTTGTCGACCAAAAATGTATTAGTTGCTTAGTCGAAGAAAAAAAACAAAAATTCACTCTTCATTCTGGTTTATGTGGTAACTGCAGGACAACGCTCGTCTATCATTTATCGACCTCAAATATGGCTTATCATCTGAAACATGTAAGTAGTAAAAACTTTACATGGCTGCTCGCTTTAACGCTAACCTTGACAACTAACATGGAGGCGCCAGTGCGATCACTTGCACTTAAAATACTCAAGTCATTTTTGATCATACAGATAAGAGTAATACGTCTTTTGAATCTATGAAGAGTACGTTTATTTGTGTGCGCTCACAATAACATCATGTTGTGCTTTTGTAAAATAATGAAAGCAAAAAGTCTCTCTTTGTGAACTTGAGCGCGCCAAAAAAAGATTAAAAAAATGAAAATTCATGTAACTTGCCTCACAGACATGAAAAATATATCTATAGAAAGTGAAATGTCTACTTTTAAATGAACCAATTTAAATGGAAAACAAATATTCTGAGGTTATGTAATTTGTATGAAACGTGCATATAGGCATGTTCACTAACGCAGAGATTACAAGTATCGTCAACTTCACCATTGCAGACGAAAATACAGAAAACACTAGGTTATCAATTAATTATTAAAATGTTAAAGCAGTGTCTTTGCCATTTTTTCCCCTCGTCACATTCATATTTATTACTTCTGCCGGTGCTCTGTGGCAAGCTTTATGCATGCGCTTGAACGCTGATTAGGCTATGTAGGCATTAAAGGCTCTTTATTATGATTTATATGGTTTATTAATAAATGTGCGATTAGTCGGCTAAACGCTTAAAAATGAATGATTAATAGTCGAACAGAAAAATCTTTAGTCGAGGGCAACCCTAGTCTTTTCTTGCCTATTGTGACGTATGTCTGAGTGAAAGGGCTTGTCAAATGAGAAAAAAACAATGCAGGGCAGGACTTGATTTTGTCCATCAGGAATTGATTGGATCATTGGGTGGTTGTGGTTTGCTATTGCTGTGATGTCATGTGAATGACAGGCCCTCACGCCAAAAAACACATCATCAGAGAAGAGATGTTGTTGCAAGAGGCAGGGGAAGTTATTTTGTTTAAAGATTACAAGGGCATATGCATTTAAAAAAAATAACGATGTACACAGATAAATCATTTATAATAAATACTGCAATATTCCATAAAACTGTCAATTTTGATTTCATGGTGACTTTAAAGAATCGATGCACAGCCCATAACTGCAAAAAAAGAACAATATCTTGCTTTTTTCTCCTTGAATGTCATGTGCAGGGATCTGTACATATTTATTTATTTTTACTTAGACATACTTTAAACTGAACTTTCAAATTTTTTATTCGGATATAATTTTGTCCTTTTTGGAGCTTGTATGGAAAGAGCTGCATAATAATTCTATATATATATATTGTTCACAGATTATATATATATATATATATATAGGTGTTTGACAGAAATAAATAACAACATATACAAAACATCAGACAAAACTATTCCTTTAAAATGGAAAAGCAGCTCTTAGCACAATACTTACTGCAAAGACTCCTCGAACAACCCATCCGTGATATTGCCGTAATGTTTTTCCATATGCATTATCTGAAAGAAAAAAAACTTTTCAACAGATGACATAACAAAGCACTATATTGATTGGACATTCTGAACCATGTGTCACTTTTTTTTGCAACACAAACTGTTTTACACTTGATCATGTGACTTACTAAGAGCTCCCTGGATGTCCTTCATGCCTGTATTGATTTCAGAAAGGAATTCTTTGAGGAACTTGAGTCCCCGTTTAAGCCATAGCAGCGCTTCTGTGGCCGAGTTCCGCACCCGTGCCACCTCTGTCTCCACCTCGTGCAGCACGATGCTCTGTAGGGTGGGGAAACTCTCAGGATCGGACACCACCTTCTGCTGGATTTTCTGAAATAAGGAGGATGAACTCTCAGATCAAGTTATGATGCCCTCTAGTGGTTATGGTGACATCCCAAACAATTATTGAGACACTGAATGTGGACATTTGTTGACCCCAGGGCTGGCCCAGACTGTGATGGTGCCCTAGGCAAGATTTTAGAAATAAAAAATAAATAATAAATTACTGCAAATGCTCATCTTTCATATGAACTGTAATTTACTATAATAAAACATTAATAGTAATAAATTTTAACATAAATATGAAGTAAATAAATGGTTATGATAAACAACAACTAACAAAAATGGAAAAAGTATCACACTAGAATTAAACTACAAATTAACAAAGTGCAGTAAATTGCCTCCCCATTTTTGAGCATACACTGGAAAATGACATACATAAACTTGTTTGCAATTCATGAATGCTTTAGACTACAATCCTAGTTATGGTGTTTTTTAAAAGAAGTCACTTTGGAGTTTTTTGGTCAAGTAAAATCAAGTTGCAATATAATAAAAAATACATAATAGAAGCTTATATTTATATTTTAAATAAAATACACCACACTTTACTTGCAGTTTAAACAATGCTAATGGCAAAACTAATACCTAAGGTAACTGCGCTGTCATGCATGGTAATGTATTATAATATTGAATCATGATGCAGGCAGTGTTTATATTAGTCCAATATAACGCTGTCAACAATTAAGATTTTTGGTGATGTCAACTTTATTGTAATCATTTTGTAATCTAAAGTACTAAAGGGATGGTGGCATAAATGCACACAAAGAGCGCACTAAAAAGCGGTCACTCATCTCAGTTTATCTCACAAAGTTCTGTTATAATCAAAGCCATCTACACTGCACAATGAATCTCATTTACATCGTGTCTACACTTCGTTTGTTATAATGAGAGGATTCGCAAGCGTGCAGAACTCAGCACTAAACAAAAAGTTGCGTTGTGAGCGGCAGGTAGATTCTGACTAACTTAAACACCTCTGATTGGCCGTTGCGTTCAAGAAATCAACAGACATGTCTATGATTGGCTTAATTGCTCAACGTTACAAAAAAGTGTTGTAAATAGAAAGTGTTTGACACTCTCCAGAGTACACACTACATTTGTCAAATCAGTTTAATCATTTTGATATTGTTACAGTATCAACTGAGGATGCTCTTGCTTTTATTTGAGGGTGCATAGCACCCTCTAGTGCCCCCGTAGAATTGGGCCTTCCTCTCGAGAGGTGCCCCGCCTGTCATTTTGCACCCTAGGAAACCATTTGTGTTGCCTATGCCACAGGCTGTTCCTGGTTGACCCTGTTAGCCATAATCTCTAATCCAACCTCTGAAGACCTAATTCATATAATATGGAAGGAACCCCACTACAAACCCATCTCTAAATCATCACGGGCATCACATTGAGTGGTCAAGCCTATTAACTAAATACAGTGGTGTAATGTAACGAAAGTAATACTTTGTTACAGTACTTAAGTATTTTTTGGGAGAATCTGTACTTTACTTGAGTTTTTATATTTCTGTCAACTTTTACTTTTACTCCACTACATTTGCTAAATAAAAAGTATACTTTTACTCCGATACATTTTCCCAAAAGCATTTGCGTTACCTACTACAAAATAAAGTCGGAAGAACACAAACTGCAAGCAAGCATGTGCAAACCAGTGCTCGCACAACCACGGTTGATTTCATTTTCCGGGTTGCGTCCGTTGCTGGAACGGCTGAGAAGAGTGCGCTGTCATTATACAGTACGAGAGCGGCCTCTAGAGGCGAAATAAAAAACTATCACTGATGCCTCGTAGAGTTTGTTTTGACACGTGACGTGAGGCTGTGCGCTGCACAGAGCAGGACACTTCAAAAACGGATTTAAAACAGACAACAAAACGGTAGGTTATACAGTGTACACTACAGTACATATTTTCATATCATTATAAAGTAATTAGTTTGTTGACTAGATGTTGTATTACTGGAGAACAGCAGATTTTTTGCTGTCGAGGCTGAGAGGATGCTAACATTAGTAGTATCTCAAGCGGTTAAAACAATGTGACAAAAACACCAACTGTTTAATGTCACGATTGTTACCATTCAGTTGCATTAGTTTGTATCCATTTGTTCACTGTTATGCATTCATTATCCAGCGAAGCTGCACATTTAAACTGTATTCTCTTCATGCAGTGACAGAAACATAACAAATAAGAAATGTTTTCGATTTCAGTTCTTTTTTTTTTCGGCACTGTAACACATATTTTGATTAGATAATCATCAAGTTTTCTAAAATAGAGGCAAATAATATGTGAAAGTATACATATAATAGACCCATGCTATACCTTTGTGTGTAAAGATGGTAATTTTTTAAGCATGACTGTTTGGATTTATATGAAATGGTAACACTTTAAAATAAGAGTCCATCTGTAACATTAAATAAGGTTAATAAAAGTATTGTTCATTTTTAATTTCAACATTTACATTTTAACATTTTAAAATTGTCTCTTACATTAGTTATAATGCACTATGAATTAACATGAACAATCTATGTATAATTAATATATTAGGTTTTTTTAAAAACTAAAATAGCCATTTTTTTTATTCAAAGAAACAAAATGTAAGAGAGATAAAACTGAACAATCTTGCTGCTCAAACTGTGTATAGAACAATTTTTAATATTTTTTTACTCCTTTTGTATTTTACATTTACTTGTACTTTTACTTTCAATACTTAAGTACAAAAAATATCACATACTTTAAAACTTTTACTCAAGTAACATTCTAAACAGTGATTTTCTGGTAAGATATCTATACTCTTACTCAAGTATGGTTTTCGAGTACTTTATACACCACTGACTAAATATTTGCTCTGACAATTTGCTAAAAAAAAAAAAAAAAAAGAAAAGAAAAGAAAAAAATTTTTTTGATTTGATTATATTGGCACAATTCAAAACATACTTCAGAAATATGCTGAAGACAGAAATATACATGTTTGTGGAATTTATAATTTGGAATAATGAAAGAAAAAAAAAACAATACTCTAACTCCAAGTTTTTTAAATTCACAGGCTCAAGGAATTTTGTTTTTCCATGCATTTTAATAAGGAAATAAATGAGCTACATTGATTATTATATATTTTATACTATATATATTTGTATTATTATAGTGAATCTATAATCCATAATCCCACTGGTCATGTAATTCAAAATATGCCATGTATTATTTACAGTTCTTGCTTTTATTAAAAAAAAGAAAAAAAAGAAAAGAAGGATGCATTGAGTTTCACTGTTTGCATGTTACACTTACCTTAATGTTTCCCACAAAATCTAGTTTAACTGGAGCAAAGACAGTTGGTCCAAGCTTGTCTGAGGGGAGAAAGCCTTTGTAAGTAATTTGTTGGTTAAACTTATTTTTTGCCTAAACATAGACTAAGATTCACAAGTTTGGGGTCAGTAAGATTTTTTTAAATCAATACATTTATTCAGTAAGGATGGATTCATTGATTTAAAGTGACAGTAATTTTTAATCAATAGTTAACAATAACATAACTTACAATGTCACAAAAAACTATTTTAAATAAATGCTAAACATTCTATTTATCAAAGAATCCTGAAAATGTATCAGTTTTCACAAAAATATTATGCTGCAAAACTGTTTTCATTACTAATAACAATAAGAAGAAATCTTTCTTTCTTTCTTTTCACCAAAAAAGCATATTAGATTTTTTTTCTGAAGGATCATGTGACTCAGCCTTGGTGAGCATAAGAGTCTTCTTACAAAAGCATTAAAAAAATCTTACCGACCCCAAACTTTTGAATGGTGTTGTGTGTGTGTGTGTGTGTGTGTGTGTGTGTGTATATATATATGGGTGGCGAATCACAGTATTTATTATTTGTGAAGATCTATAAATGTTTGTGGGAAATAAAATTTCATATCAGTTTATGATGTTTCTGCACACGGATCCATTCTTGATGTGCAAGTTAAAGCCACCACCAGTCCTAACCCAATCACTTTCAGAAGCATCATGCCCATTCAAACTACAGAAAATAAAAATGAGGTTAAAAACTGCAATAGACTAACTAGTGCCCCTTCAAAAAAAACAAACAAACAAACAAAAAATGCATTACCACATTAATACTGTATGCTCTTAAGAAGACAGTGCTAGTTGAAAAGAGCACTTAAGAGCATACAGTATTAATGTGGTAATGCATTTTTTGTTTGTTTGTTTGTTTTTTTTGAAGGGGCACTAGTTAGTCTATTGCAGTTTTTAACCTCACTTTTATTTTCTGTAGCACTGTACAAAAGCTTATATAAGTGATTGCTGATACAGTTCGACTTTACTTTCTTGTTGTTTTAGGCCACAGTTCTTGGGCAGATACTCACCGAACTGTCCCAGTATAAAGACATAGCAGAGCATGCATGACCATGCCTAAGGGAGAATGAAGGATTAACTGTGCAGACTAATGCGAGATGCAGAATAATATAAGAAAAAAAAAAAATCTAAAATCAAGGGCACATGGCGAGCCGACACATGCACTGAGTGTTAGAAATCAATGTCCCCTGGGGCCTTTTACAACCTCTAATAAGCACAACGCTAATGAGAGCGGAGAATGAGAAAGCCGACAGAACCGACAGGAGGAAAGAGACAAAGCAAAGAAAGGGCAGAAAAGGGAGAGTGAAAGATAGAGTGTCCTACCTAAAACTGGTACTATAGCATAGCAAGAATCCAAAAAGGCCTGTGTGGGAATACCACTGCCGTCCTCCAGTTTTATATCACTAAATCTACAAGAAAAAACCACAGACATTCACACAAGGACAATACATGGGCATTAGTACACACATCAACAGAAACACATTTATTTGATGAAATAAAACACCAAATACAAAAAGCAGGCATAGCCAAAGCAGAAGAAAACCAGTTTGGAGCATGCGGTCCTTAATCAAGAACAGCACACATTAAATACAGGTTTAGTAAATGAAAACTTGTACAACCTTCACACAGTTGTAGAATACTGAAAAGGTTTTCATATCTGAATAACGACACATTGCTTTGATAACACTACTGGTTCAATTTAGTTTAAGCCCAATGAAGGTTGTTGGAACAGATTAGTGTTGTAGTTATGTGATGACCTCATTACATAAAGAAGATGAAAGAATTATGTATAGCAAAAGAGTCTACAAACCCTCATATCACAGGCTGGGCCTCATTTTGAATGATCAAAAGAAAACATACCATGATGAACATTTAATCATGGACCATTTGTCTTTCAAATGTTTACATGTTGAAACCATTATATATGAAATTGTGAGACATTTAGTTCATTGTTTGGAACTTTCCACAAACAAGGTACAAATTAAAGTCTTAAAACTTTCTTTTCCATCAAGGAAGGTGCTTGTCTGTTAAATTCCGGAAGTCATTCTAAATTCTAAAATTCATATATAGACAAAATAGGTACTCCATTTAGTCTGCTAACTTTGAGATCAAATATTGCTGTAATATTTGAAGTAACAATACAAGATGTAACAGTCAATATATGCATTATTAATAAACTTGCTAGCTACATTAAAAAGTAATGTATGCATTTTATTTTCATATTACTCTAGCATTAAGACTTTAACAATAAACAATTATGGGATTATTGAACAGAAATAATACAAGATAAGTATTTAGTGAAGTAGACATTTAATACGTTTCTGCATAATGTTGCAGCGGTCAAGTCTGAGCTCTCAGAAAATTATATTTTGTTTTTCTGACATGGTGTGAACGTGCCTACTTTATAATGAACTAAAAATGGGATTTGTACCTCTAATGCTGTAAAAAAGTTATGGGAGAACTAAGTGTACCCTATTTGTGGGAAGTGCCTTTTTAAAACCATAATCTAACCAGGCAAAACACTCCAAATTATCTCATAGACTTCTGCATTTCAGTCGATGCATTTTTCATTTGGTTTTTATGAACTGTCAGATGTGTCCAACAAGTTTTCTGTGGTTTCACAGCATTCTCAGCACAGATTCTTTCTAAAGACCTTAACTAGCACTTAACCTGGACATTCCTTTAACATGGAACAGACAGGATTGATAACGTTACTTTATCGCATTGCTGGTTCCTTAGAACACAATGTAACTCTATGGAGATTTCTAGATTTTCATTGAAATGCTGACTCTGCATATAGCACATTTCTGTAAACAAAATTCTAAGGCCCGGTTTCACAGACAGGGCTTAGATTAAGCCAGGATTAGGCCTTAGTTCAGTTATAATTTAAAAAACATTATTGGTGTGCATCTTGAGACAAAACAATGGCACTGACATATTTTAAGATACGTCACTGCAAGTTGCTTTCAGCTAAAACCGCTCAGACATGCATTTCACTTAAGCCTTGTCTGTGAAACCAGGAGTATGAGTTTAGCTGTAACTTGACATTAACATGACCAGATCTAATTTTCAACAAAGGACATTCTGAATTGTGTAAATGTGTGCAGTACATTCATCTCGTTCCCTCAGAGGATCACAGCAACGGAGGCTCCTCATACCTGTGGCTCATGGTACTGAAGAATGTGTCCACCTTATCTTCCTCTTCCTGTTTTTTCTCAGACTGAAGCTCATTCACTTCCAGGTCCGCCTGGATTTCTTCAGTGGCCTTTTCTTCTTTGTTCTGTGTGGGGGAATGGGAGACTTCTTGTTGTTTTCCTTGGGCATGCTCTGCTTCTTCGGGCAGTTTGTCCTTCTCCTCTTCTACAGGTTCTTCAGGGTCATGTGTGCTTGATGAAGAGCCATTATGAGGCTCCATGGGCTCCTCTTGGTCCTCCATTAAACCACTTCCTAAACCAAACAAGACATAGACAAGATAGGAAATGAAAGTTAAGGCAAGTCAAAATGTTGCACACGTAACCAGTTCTAAATCAGACGCTTGGCAAACCTGTAGGTGATGTAGGTATGCTTTCTTGAGGAGATGGAGGCGGTTCATTTTCTGTTCCACTCTCATGTGCTGATGTTCCTGCGGCGTTTATTAAGTCCTTTTGTCTGCATATCACACATTTTCAACATTTTAGAGACAAACAAACAGCTGACCCACAAGAGTCCATTAACATTACTGAACTCACGTTTCTCCTGGGTGCTGCTTTTTTGGATCAGTAGATTTGTTCTATGGAAAAAAGAAAATATTTTAGTTTCTGACAAACTGAATCAGCACAAACTTTGGTATTTTCCATTTGGTGATTATAACATACCTTCTGAGGTTTGATGGTAGCCACAGGAGGAGAGCTTGGAGGGGTCCGACTCAGAAGGTCTGGATTAAAGGTATGGCTAGCAATCTGCATACACTCCTCCAGGGTCTTCAAGAAGGTTGTGCATGTGGACTTCACTAGATTTCCTGTCTCATCCCCTACCTGAAATCAACACATACCAAAACTGAATTTCCAGAGCCACTTGACCAGTCTGAGCAGTTTAGGGCAGATTTTTGACCCTTGATTCTGTGACAAAGACCTATTTAGGGTGTGTTCACACTTGGCAGGTTTGGTTAGATTAAAACAAACTCTGGTGCGATTGCTCTGTTGGTGCGGTTCATTTGAATAAGTGTGAACGCTGCCATCTGAACCCTGGTGCACACCAAACAAGTGGACTGAGACCCCTGAAAAGATGGGTCTCAAATGAACTCTGGCATAAAGACATAGTCGCGATGTTGCCCATCACAGGCATCAGAATCACGTCTCCTCACGGCAAATCTTCATTTGTGTGTGTGACGGCAGGATTCCTGGTGCTGTTTTGACTCCTAAACATTTTCACGAGTTGTCAGCTCTATCATATGTATGCACATACAGCAAGCGCATTTAGCCCAGAACACAACATTGTTCCGGCGCAAAATATACGCCATAAAATCAGTTTTTTGTATTTGTTTTGTATCTTTAGGTTCGGTGTTAAAAATTACAGTGTGAATGCTAAGCGAACCAGGACTAAGGGTGCTTTCACACCTGCCTCATTTAGTTCGGTTGAATCGTACCAGAGTTCGTTTGCCCCTTTGGTGCGGTTCGTTTGGGCAGGTGGGAAAGCAGCAATCGCACTTGAGAAAGAGCGCGGGTTTGAATTTGCCGCAGAAAATATGAATTAACTGCGGGAGAGAGCTACATTTATAAAGTGTTTGTGTATGTCTCGTCAGTTACAAATAAAGCCACAATAAACTCATGGAGCGAACTTGTCAATCATTATTTTGATGGATGACGCAGAGAAAATTCTGACCAATAAGAGGACAGTTTTACTCCCATGTGACTTACCTTAACGCATTTTGGTACGCTTTGAAATTTTGCCATGTGAAAGCGAACCGAACCAAGAAAAAAAAGCAACATTGTAACAAATTTAGTCCCTGTTTCGGAACAAAACAAGCAATCCATAGGTGTGAAAACACCCTAAATGTATCATTTTCTTTTTTGGTCCGGACCAAAAGAACCAAGAGAACTGAACTACAAGTGTGAACACATCCTTAGAATGATAAGGTATGGCCAGAAAAACTTATAACCCTGCATTACTGATGTTTGATGAGTTTGTAAATTGTTTAATGGTACGCATTTATGTTTCCTCAATTTTGTCCTTGAAATGTGCATAGTAAAGCAGAAGGTAGTGAAGGTCGACTCTGAAAATCAACACAACACTCCCTTACCTCCCCGGAATCAGCTGTCATCTCTGCCAGAGGACTTTCTTGGATTTTGTTCACTTGCTGAAGGAGAAGGTCACAGTAAAGCCTTAGCTCAGACATCTTTGTTTTCAGAGCTTCTGTGCTTTCCTGGAGCTCTAAGAACATAGAAGAGACAACTGTTGACACTCATTTTCTTCACAGACTTAGTTTGACAATTCTTTGAAGAATTGCAAAATGAGGAAATATCATGATCTGAATGAGTTATGTAATTTCATTCGAAACCCATGAAATGGTTTGAAGCACAGTTTTGTTTCCTGTATTGTCCATCAAAACAGGAAGTTGAGGACAGGACAACAATATTTTTGGTAAATGTTTTCCTGGAAATGTTTTCCTAGAATGTAAAAATCCTGGAAATGTAAATATTTAATGTGTATAACTGCTAAAAGTTCATTTTGTCATATTGTAGGAGCTTAAAAGCTTAGACATGGACTAAAGACCAGAACACAATATACACTGCCATATTTTGGTTGCAATGCCCTATAAATTACTTTATCATATTTCACTGTCATATTAACAAAAGAAGAAAAGTTAGATGATCTACAGAGAATATCTTGTCTGCTTCAGCAGAAATATAACACTCACCCTTCTCTCTCTTGGTTCGGTTGTCTGTAAGACAGGCTTTTGCAGTCCCTAACGCCACAAGCCATTTCTGCCTCTCTGCTGCATTAATTGCCCTGAGATAAAAGTACTGTTCTCCTGGAATGATCAGATCAACCCTTGTGAAATCCGATGGGTGAACTACAATGGGCAAAGGGAAGACAAAGAATATGGATAAGCAAAGTATGCCTTTTGTAAGATCATTCACAAAAGCTGTAATACAGTACTTGGGTGTTTCTTCAACTTCAAACACTTTGGGGAATGTGACAATCAAAAATATTCTCTTCACACGCTCAAGCTAGTTTATTCCATTAGTCTCAAGCAGCTCTTAACTGTTTCATCACGTATTAAGGAAAACTTATTGATGTAGTAGTGGTGATACTAATACATCAATTTCACACAATAAATATCAAAATAGGTTGTGTTTACTTCACAGTTATAAGCATTGTTGGGGGTAACGCATTACAAGTAACTTGAGTTATGTAATCGGATTACTTTTTACTAGTAAAGTAACGCATTACTTTTAAATTTACAACAAAATATCTTAGTTATTTTTTCAAATAAGTAACGCAAGTTACCCATGTATTAATTGACAGCACTCCTATCCCCATGTTGAGAGAAATAGTAAGTAAATGTTGTGTGAGTGGTGTAAACATGATGGTTATTGTAGTTCTAGACTAAATGTGAGCATTTGCTCATCTCCCTTGTACATAAACAGAGTCAGTATTCCTCAAAATGAATAAAAACAGTGAAATGCAATCTCAGAATATTGCACAAACCTGCAATAATTAAATGTAGTAAATCAAACAAATATACTTTATGTATTTAATCTCACTTTATTAACCAATGTCTTTGCTGCTGACCTTCGATGATCCAATTCAACCATACTAAGCAAAAATGACTATAGATTAACATCACATTTGTGATCAGCCTGAAGCTGATTCATTCCACTTTTGGTGTGAAAGGACCTTTACATTTGCCAAAAAAATAACTTTTTTGTTGTTATTAAAATAACAGACAAGCAAGCCCAGCCCAGGTGAGAAAAAAAATAACGCAAAAGTAATGTAACGTTTATACAGAAGAGGATTAGGGCCAAGCAATAATAAAAAAAATAAAACAATCTCGAGATTAAAGTTGTTAAATTTCGAGAAAAAAGTCGAGATAAAATGTTGAGGTAACACTTTACTTGAAGGTGTGTGCATAAGACTGACATGACACCTTCATAATCATGACATGACACGTGTCATGAATATGAAGGAGGTTTTATGAATGTTTATGACAACTGCCATTAAGTGTCATTCGCTCAATTATGTCATTTTTAATGCAAAGATGACATTGTTTGAGATGTCCGAGTTATGACAATTTGACATAAACCAACACATCATAACCTGTCAGTATCTTTGTCATGACAACTTGACATGATTTAGCTTTATGGGTTAACATTACATTAAACTGTCATGTGGTTGGTTTTGACATGAGGCCATTATAATGGTGTCATAAATATGTATCTTGAGCTCAAGTACAGTGGTACAAATTGAACTTGTCATTAAAATGTCATTAAGTGACAAAACTAATAATAATTTTATAACAGTGTCATGACTATTTTTCATTTTTTTTTTTTTTTTTTTTTTTTTTTTTTTTTACGTTTCCTCCAACAGAAGGTCAGATAATAGACAATTTCAAATTTCGTAAAAAAGATGACACTGATATAAAATAATGGCAACACTTTATTTTAGGGTCTTTTAACTAGTTGCTTATTACTATTAGCATTCATATGGCTAAAATATTGGCTATTTATTAGTACTTATAAAGCACATATTAATGCTTTGTTCTGCATGACCATATTCTACACTCTTAATCCTACCCAATACCTAAACCTAACAATTAACTATAATAAGCAGTAAATTAAGAGTTTATTGTGGGAAAAGTCATAGTTAATCATTTATATATGTGTTCCCTATACTGAAGTGTTACCAAAATAATGTAATGTAATGTTAACCCATAAAGCTCAGTAGTTTTTTAAGTTTGATAATTAATAACATAATTGAGCGAATGACACTTAATGACAGTTGTCATAAACATGCATAAAACCTCCTTCATATTCATGACACGTGTCATGTCAAGATTGTGAAGGTGTCATGTCAGTCTTATGCACACCCCTTCAAGTAAAGTGTTACCAATGTTGAAAATAAAGTCATTAAATTATGAGAAAAAAAGTAATTAAATTATGAGAACAAATTCGTTAAATTACGAATTTGTTCTCATAATTTAACGACTTTTTTCTCGTAAATTAATGACTTTATTCTCATAATTGAATGAGTTTATTCTCAACATTTTATTTCGACTTTTTTCTCGAAATTTAACAACTTTAATCTCGAGATGGTTTTATTATTGCTTGGCCCTAATCCTCTTCCATACGTTAACGCATTACTTTCCATAGAAAGTAACTAAGTAACACAATTACTTTTTAGGTAGTAACACAATATTGTAATGCATTACTTTTAAAAGTAACTTTCCCCCACACTGGTTAAAACCATGTAATAATTCATACTTTTATAATGTAGTTTTATAGTTGGGTTTGACAATCTGGGTCTTGGATAAATTTGATAAGTTGATAAAATCATAATTTGAAAAGTAGCAAAAATAAGTTTGTGGACATGCTAAAAAAAGTTTCCAAGACAGTTTTAATGTGAAATTCACAAAACAAAAATAACCGCTATAATCTGTGTGAATGAAAATCAACCCCCGGGACATAAAAGTTCAGGAAGATGAAGAAATAATAGACTTGCGTAATGGTGCTATTATGATATCCTGAAGCATATAAAGAATAGGTGCTGCTTGTGATGTAACCAATATTAGGTTTCCTGCTCAGGTTAGGCACACACTTTTCCTTACCCTGTATTTCACACACAGATATTTTGATGCTGCCCTTACAGCCTTTCCATGCATCTTCTTGAGAGTCATAGTAGGAAAGAGTGCCTCCTTCAAGAACAAACCAACGGGGCTGCCAACCTTCAAAAGACACAAAGGAGCAATAATTACATTTCACGCTCTAACTGACTCACGTAACAATGTATCTGATGATGTTTATGAACATGACTTGTTTTTCCAGTAAAGAGGCTTTTAACTGGCCATAGTCAGAAGTGAAGAAAACACAACCCGAAACATCATTTTAAGAACTTTTCTGCCGATGGTTTTAGCAGATGAAATGTATGAGGTTGAGTTGGTCACTGCGTTGAAAAAAGTATCGACACAGTTAAAGAGGATGATGGCTTAACTTCATTAATATACTCTACTGGAGCTAGCAAACAGGCTAATTGCTTTACAGACTTCCCTGATTTATAACGCATAACTTTTAACTATCACAGCATACATACCACTAATATAGTTGGTCCATTTATAGAGAACTCCCTCCATGGTAGACCTTCTCTTGACAATTCATTACTTAGTCGTGGCAAGACTGAACCCAACACAGCCTCTTTCAGAAACTCGAGATAATTCTCACCTACGACAATCGCATGTAAAAAACGCAAGGTGACTGCTGGAAATTGAGCTTACGCAATCGATTGTCGTAAATGCTTCGAGAATACAAATCCATGTGATCATAGAAGGCTCGGCCCATGTGCCTGACGTCAGTGGGATTTTCTCTTAGCGCATCTCTGATTGGATACAGCCTGAGCATGTGGGCGTGGTTGTACTGGGGCTACGCGTTTAAGGCGTGTCTTCAAAGAAAGCTGACCAATAATAATACAGTTAGGGTGGGAACGTTTGCATTGGGATCTGGGAGTGTGATCTGAAGTCCGTCTGATTTCCTCGAGTCGATTCTTTTGAACTGTTCGTTTCAAAAATCATACTCAGCGAATCTTTTACGCCATTTCGTTGACATCTCAACGTGGCATATTATATTCTCCAAATTAAATGGGAGTTTGGTTCGTTTTTTGGCTCATAAACACAAAAGGCAATAGTTTAGGGTTCGGGACAGCCACCTCACAATTGAAAGTACCCAATAAATGATGATTTTATATATATTAAGCTTACAGATATTTTAAATATTATTGTGGGATTCAATAATAGAAGGATATTAGTAAAATTTGAATACTTAAATGCTTTTTAAATGTGTTTTTTTTTTTGTTGTGGGACAGCAGTTTGCACCAATTATGTAGAATATATATATAGTTTCATATATTTTAATATGTCATGCACTCAGTTATAAACATTTCTGCTATTGACTAGATTTGACTGTGAACATTTTTCACTCCGTAGCTCGGAATTGTTCAGACAAGTTTGTGAACAGGTTCAAACAGTTCATTGAAGAGAGTCGACTCAAAAGAATGATTCGTTAGCGATTCGGACGGACATCGCTAGTTTGGGAAAGACCCCTGCAGAAACTTTGCTTGCCACGTAGTCGCGGCTGCACAACTTGTAGTTTGTGAAGCTTTTCATGTTTTGTTGTGTATGAAACGTCAGAACAGTTAGAGGTTGTTAAACTGTTCTTAATATTAAGATGATTCCAGAATTGTGGACATGCATTTTTTCTGCATTCTTCTTTTACGTGCATGGAGCAAAACTCCCGGAACCAGAGGTGAAAATAGAAGTTCTGTACAAACCTTTCCTTTGCCATCGTAAATCCAAATACGGGGATATTCTTCTGGTTCACTACGATGGCTTTCTGGAGAGTAATGGCACAATGTTTCATTCCAGGTGACATCTAATGAACCATCTTCTGCATGTTCATAAACTTCATTAACATAACCCTACTCTTTTGCAGTGATAATTCATTAGTTAACTGTGAAAATGTGTTTGTTGTCGTTGAATACACAATATTAAAGCTTAAACAGGTTTGGTAGTCTGTTTCTTGCTGATCTAAGGTGAGCATTAGCTGGTTCAAAAACAGTTTGACCACCTTTAGTTGTTACCTGGTGTGTTGCTGGACCAAGATGGTCTGGTTTGGATCAGCTAATGACCAACTTAGACCAGATTGAAACCACCTATCATGTTCCAAAACAAAACTGCCAGATCAAGCATGTCTCTAGGGGTTTTCAAAGTGGGGTCCAGGGACCCCCATGGGGCCTCAAGGGAGTGCTAGGGGGTCCTTGGAAATATTTAGAGAAAAAATAAATAATAACGATAATGAAGAATAAATAAGATACCGAGCAAAACAGAAAAAAAATATCTTATTCTTAATATTATTTGTTCTTGTTAAAGGGTTAGTTCACCCAATAATGAAAATAATGGCATTTATTACTCACCCTCATACCGTTTCACACCCGTAAGACCTTCATTGATCTTCAGAACACAAATTAAGATATTTTAGTTGAAATCCGATGGTTCAGTGAGGCCTGCATAGGGAGCAATGACATTTCCTCTCTCAAGATCCATAAAAACATATTTAAATCAGTTCATGTGAGTACAATGGTTCAATATTGATATTATAAAGTGACGAGAATTTTTTGGTACGCCAAAAAAACAAACTTTGGCGCTCTGAACAGCTGATTCAACACACTGATTCATTTGTGCTCCGAAGCTTTTTGAAGCAGTGTTTTGAAATCGGCCATCACTAAATAAGTCGTTATTTATTTTTTTTGCCGCACCAAAAATATTCTCGTCACTTTATAATATTAATATTGAACCACTGTACTCACATGAACTGATTTAAATCTGTTTTTAGTACATTAATGGATCTTGAGAGAGGAAATGTCATTGCTCCCTATGCAGGCCTCACAGAACCATCGGATTTCAACAAAAATATCTTAATTTATGTTACGAAGATTAATGAAGGTCTTACGGGTGTGGAACGGCATGAGGGTGAGTAATAAATGACAGAATTTTCATTTTTGGGTGAACTAACCCTTTAATTGTTCTTGGCCTTTATATAAGAAACTAGATGCCTTTAAAATTTTAAGATGGGGATTCCTTGCATGTGGATGATCATATTTTGGGTGGTCCGTGGCATCTAAACGATTGAAACCCCCTGCTCTAGCGTTTAATATTAATGCACATGTCTTGTAATCGGCAGCCGTCATCACGGAGACAAAAACCCTGTCTGGTTCACACTGGGGATCCGTGAGGCGATCAAGGGTTGGGACAAGGGTCTTCAAGGCATGTGTGTGGGGGAGAAGAGGAAACTGACCATCCCTCCATCTCTTGCATATGGCAAAGAGGGCAAAGGTGTGCTAGCAAGACACATATTCATAAAGCATTATTTGAGGAACTTTGGTTTCCTCCACATTCTGATATTGAACTTGTCATTGATGTTGCATTAAAGGGATAGTTCATCCTTAAAATAAAAATTCTGTCATCATTTACTCACCTTCAAGTTGTTCTAAACCTGAGTTCTGTGGAAAACAAAAGAAGATATTTTGAAACATGTGGGTAACCAAACAGGTGAAAGTCCCTATTGACTTCCATAGTATGAAATATAAATACCATGGAAGTCATTAGGGACCAGAAACTGTTTGGTTACCAACATTCTTCAAAATATCTTCTTTTAAGAAACTCATACAGGTTTAAAACAACTTGAGGGTGAGTAAATGGTGACAGAATTTTTATTTTAAGGATGAACTATCTCTTTACATCTGTCTAAGGGTATGTTTACATGACAACTATGCACTAAAAATGGGAAAAAAAATTCCTTCGTGTTTTTCACGTACAGATGACAATATTGTTAAAACCATCCCCATTCGCACAGATCCACTAAAATGAATAAAAACGCTGTATTATGCATGCCAGGCCAGTAGTTGGCGATGTCACTTTGTACAGCAATCAATGCTATCTCACGACCAATTCGTACGTATTTCATGAGGTGGCTAATTTGTACGAATTCGTACAACCTCACTCGTACTACATATTCATACGATTTTTCTAAACCCCATTGACGGCTAGGGGCGGGGTGAATTTGACAACTCGTAAAATATGTACGATGCCGTGTCTCAATTGCCGTGAGATCGGGTTGATAGAAACACTACGTGCCTATAGACTGAACATGTAATACGCATGATATCACCGTTTTCACAAATTCACGTTTTTGAAGCTTACATGGATGTGATAACGGTATTATTTTCAAAAACCTGCACTTTAAAATCCTGTTTTTAAAAGTTAACGAATTCAGGCCCCCAAAACACTGTCAACTAACGGCCAAAACTCATAGAAAGTTTTCCATTTTTACAGCGTCATGAAAACGGACCCTAAAAATCCCATAAAAATACAGATTAGAGATCCACTTATCTATTTTCAATGGTTATGCTCTGTTCTCAGGTAAAATCCCTCCAGAGAGCACTCTGATTTTTGACATTGAGATCATGGAGATCCGAAATGGGCCCAGGTCACACGAGTCCTTTCAGGAAATGGACCTCAATGATGACTGGAAACTTTCCAAATCAGAGGTTTGATCACAATTGCGTGTCAAAAAGCATGAGTTTCATCATAGTCATTTATTTTTGTTATTCCTAAACACCTTTCTATTTCAGGTCAAAGAATACTTGCGCAAAGAGTTTGAAAGACACGGATACGCCGCCAATGACACCCATCATGAAGTGATGGTTGAGGACATCTTCCAAAAAGAAGATGAAGACAATGATGGATATATATCAGCCCGGGAGTTCACTTACAAACACGATGAACTATAAATACACACTCCTGCAAAACCGCAGCAATGTTTACCTTCAGAAGATTCCAATATTTACCTTCAGAGATTTGCAGGTTGTCAGTATCATTTCAAATCATGTTACAGTAGATATAAACAGGTTTTCTGTTATCTACAGATCATTTGTCATTTATGTCATTCTTTTCTTTTTTTTTTTTTTAAATATACACTCAGGTGTTATAAGGTATATTTGAGTTTTTAGTATTTGAAGATTGTTGGTCTTCTTCAAGGTCAAGATGTTCAATTCTGCTCAAAGAGTATGTTTTGTCCCTAAAGTGCCTGTTGAACATTTCCATGCTGATTTTTTAATGGTATGTGAGTGTGTTACTTAGAGCCAAATGAATTATGCCGTATTGTTTACAGTATTTCGAGGATGTTAAAGTTACTTTGTCAGGGGTTGTCTGTAAGTATTTCTTATAAAGTATAAAATATATCAGTCTTGTGTGGTTCTTCACTGTTGACGTTGTAGTTTTATACACCATCACTAGAGGGAGCTCTTCTCTTAGCATGTTCATGACACAAATGACTTGGCATCATATGCCAATCAAATAGTGTGAATTTCTTTGACTGATTGTCTGCAATGGTTCAGTCATATGATAGATACAGATAGAAACATACAATGTAGTGTTTAATAATGAACAAAGGGACAGAAAAAAACTCTGAGACACTCAGTTAAAATGCAGTCAAGTGGCCTTTCATTGACAGATGGCATAGTCATCATCACACACCTACATAATGCAGATGACTAGTTTGTGATGTGCATTATAATTGGCATACAGCATTTATCCAGAACCTTGTTTAGCAACATTCCATTCTTTTACTACGGCATTACACAGTTACATAAACTTTTGCAACATTGGTTACATTAACAGTTTGTGTGTTTATGTGTACCCAGTTTGCTCCAATGGCTCCGTCTCAAATCACTTTGGATAAAACCATCTGTTAAACTGACATTGATATACTAAATATAAATTTGAACAAGCTTGATATTTAAATAATTACATAAAAATTCATTTTTAATGCATGCTGGGTAGCCTATATGGTTCTGGTACAATTGTTATTTATATTGCTATTGTAATGTAATTAATGTATTATCACTTCTGAAATATTGTTCTTCCAAATACTTTTTAGAAATGAGAGAGCTTCAATGAATAACAAACCTGGCAAACATTCAAGTCTATGCACAACATATGAAACCCGACTTGGTCTTTTTTTCGAAATAAAGTGGTTAAGATAACTTCTCAAACGTGCAATATTCAGTAGGCTAATGTAGCTAAATCAAACTAATTTCCCCTCGACAATCAGAAAAACAACTAGCTACATATCAGGATAAAATTCTACATCTGCATTTCCTTCATTTACGGTAAAACACTTTTCTTTTAAAAATCCCGTTTTAAAATAAATAAGAGACTTCTTAAAAAAAAAAAAAAAAAACATGCAAACAGCCAAACAATAAATACTTGCGCCTAAAGAGTAAATGACTTTCTTTTTGTTCTGAATAATTCATCAATTTATATGAAGCGTTCAGCGTCTCTCTAAGAACCACCAGCAGAAAAAAACTAAATATCCCAGACTGCACACTGCAGAGTAACAGGTGTCATTGTCAGTCACTAAAACTGAAGTCAATGGTTCCAGCAAATGATGTTTTCTTCATAACATCCTCTCTACATTGCAAGCGAACGACGCAACGCGACAAAATAACAACGCTCTAGCCGCGTCGCTCACATAAACAAGTGCTTTGACATCACAAGACTCCATTCACAAATTCCAGAAGACGCGTTGCACGCTTGCAGTGTAAACATCTTCAATATAACCAGGTGGTTCATTTGTTTGCGTAAAGAACAGCACAAATGGGTTAGCTATGCTAGGCTACTTCGCGACAGCAATGTTTTTGTCATAAAAGTTGTTCTCGGGCATGGTGACCCGCACTCTTCGTTTCTCCTTGAAACGGCCAGACCGTGAAACTGTCCAATTTCTCCGGCACGTATTTTCATTGAAGGAGGGCTCCAGCTGAGAGTCGTCGTACGTCTCATCGCTGATCAGATTGTTGTTTCTGCTCTCGCTGCCTGTTTGTTTCGCTGACGTCTTGTCCGAATTTCCAAGTTCCTGTTGGGCTTCTTTGAAATTGTTCTTGTTTCTTCCAGTTAAATTTTTCCACCAGGAGTATCTGTCTGCCATTCTGTCTAATTCTTCAATTCACACTGAAATGCATATTATTATATTATTAACGTTTATAAAACTTAATATTATATATATATATATATATATATATATATATATATATATATATATATATATATATATATATATATGTATATATAATATATTCTGTATCATCCTTCAGAAACACTCACCTCAGCAGCCAGTGTGTTGTCAGTCAGAGACATCCAGCAGTACAATCTTGTGGCTTTCCTTTGTCTATATCCAAACCCACAACATCAAATAATGCTGAATCTCTCTGTCTAAACTATAATAAATGATGCATTTGTTCATTTATACTTCACCTGCTGCTACACACCCTCTTTCCCCTCTCTCATTGGTCTGTTGAGCTCCTCCAGCTGCCCTCGGGAAGCTGGTTTCAGGTTCTCTCTTCACCTGTGATTCGGTGAAAAAGTCACTTTGGGGCATATACCAGTCTTAGCTGCCGTTCACACCCCTGAATTTGGAACAAGAAACCGAGCCTAGAGAAAACCAACGCCTAAAGAGAGCTGACCAAGCACTAATTACAGCAACATATTTCACATACTGCAAATGTGAGGTGTTGCAACTTCAAATAATAACACAAAAACTAGAAGTTCATTTCGACTGTCAGTTCATTCTGAAGTCCAAAAATCAAGGTCTTCACAGATTTAAAAGTAACCAGATTTACATAATTTAATAAATCAGCATTTGATAAATTACAATCATAATTACAATCATTCTTCACAGAAAATATCTTCCAAAAAAAAAAATTGTAGAAGGGTCTTATATCAAATAAACTATTTGAAAGAAGTCAAACCAAGGTGACGGTACCGTTTCTCAGTATTTTTTTTTCGAGGTGAACTGATCTGGCCTCAGGAGACTAAGATGAACACAATACACACAATTCTGTTTAGAGTAATTCTTGAAATGGGATCAAGTCCAAGGAGGAAGGAACAAGCACTAAATAAATGCTCACAGAACCATTTTTTCCAGTCACAGAATGATCCATCCATTGTTGTCAGGGTGAACAAAAAACAATTTGAAGGCATGGGATAAACACGGCATTATTAACACTGGATGAACAAAAAAATAACTATTTACACTCCATGTAAAATTAAAAAGTGCTTTACACATGATCTTAATTGTCTTGCCATTATAGCATATATTATACATTTACCAACCTCATGACCCAAAAATATATATATTTTTTTAAAATTGATACTTGACACAATTTGTCAATTTTACAATGCTAATTGACCTTAGACTCAAATGCATTGAACATTGAGGTCAATGCATCATACTTGTTTAGCATCACAGAAAATAATTTGATTTAAACAAAATGCCCATCAGTAATAATTCACTCAGTATTCAGCATGAATGTTGAATACACAATGTCACTCCATGCTTAACAGCATTTGTTTGATATGGAAGCTTGTTTCTGCCAAGGAATAAAAAAAAAAAAAAGGTAATTGTGACTTTTTGCTGACTTTTTTCTTTATATTTGCTGACTTTTTTCTTTTTTCTTTTTCTTTTTATTTATATTTTGCTTTTCAGACATTATAACTTGTAATTTGCTATTTTTTGTGAGAGTTTTTGCTTTTTTTTTTTTTTTAATTCCGTGGCGGAAACAAGCTTCCATATCAAATAATTGCGACTTTTATCTCACAATTCTGATTATTTTTTCTTGCAGTGGCAAATTTATATCTCACAATTCTGAATTTTGTTCTCGCAATCCTGAGTTTTCTCAGAATTGTGAGTTTATATATCCCAATTCAGACTTTATAACTTGCAATTTGTTAGTTTAACAAGAAAAAAAGGTCAAAATTGTGAGAAACTCACAATTACGAGAAAAAAGTCAGAATTGAAGTTCTTTTTTTAGAATCAGAAAAGTCAGAATTGCCTTTTTTAATTGTAATTCTGACTTTATTTCTTGCAATTCCGAGTTTCTAACTCATAACTCTGACCTTTTTTTCAGAATTGTGATATATAAATTGTGAGAAAACAAAAACTTGCAATTAAAAAGATAATTGGGACGTTTTAACTCACAATTCAGACCTTTTTCTCATAATTGTGTGTTTATACCTCGCAATTCTATTTTTCACAGAACTGCAAGTTTTTGTTTCACAATTCAACTTTAGAACTTTCAGTTTAAGTTTATCTTTCAAAATTCTGAGAAAAAAGTCAGAATTGTGAGATAAAAGTCGCAATTGCCTTTTTTAAAAGTTTTTATTCCGTAACAGAAACAATCTTCCATAGTTTGAAACACATTGAGTGAAATGTGCAATTAGGTCCAAATTTTATATGATGAGGAAACGATATCTTTGAAACATGTGGCAGGCCGCTTTTTAAAATTTACAAGCTCTTTAAAGTCTTTAAAAGATGTCTTCATTTCAGCTGTTTAAAACAAGATGTCCTCATGCTCTATCAGGAGCTGAACAATCATTTTCTGGTATCTCATATCGTTGAGAGTGGTGAGCGTGTTCTGGTCCGGAGGCCTCATGAGCGTCGGGCCGAAAACGATTCCTAGGTTCTCCGAGTTCATATAATTGTCCTTCTCGTACATGGTGACCCTGATTAAGAGAGAAAAGATGTGGAAAAAACACCTCAGACTATACAATTTTGATAATAAACATGCCGCTAAGTAACTGATATACTTTCCATGGATGGGGAAATGTGGCAAAGCTGGCTTGACAAGTTAGAGCTAAAGCACAAATCCTCAAGGATTATTGTAAAGGTTTTCTAGTTCCTGAAGTGCACTAAGCTAAAGTGCCATATTGGGTTCCCTGTTTCCTTCTAATCACTCTTAGAAGTTTTATATTGCAGGGTGACAGGAAGTAAACTCACTCTATAAAGCTGTAGGTAAAACGCTTAAATGCAACAAAAACCTGAACACCCACCGGCTCTATGTGGTACAGAGTCGTGAAATAAACTATGGGACCGGTTCCTTAGGGAGCAGTAAATGTGCCTGGATATTCAATACATTTGTGGTTTTACCTCTTCAGGTGTGTCATCAGGTACCGCAGGGTCTCATAGTGGGCTGGAGGAAGTTGGAGGAGACCATCATGAACTCCCTCGAGTCTGGAGTCTGGGTCTGTTATTTCTGATCAGGAAAATGTTTGGAAAAATACTTTTCAGAATTCCTCAAAGTCAGATTTTATGCTAAAACTGCCACTTGTTCACATTATTTACTCTTTTTTTTTTTTCATTTAGATATTACACTACCATTCAAAAGTTTGTGGTCTGTAAGATTTTTAACGTCAAATCAAATCACAGATTACAAGAGAAAGTTCCTGGTTCAATGTCAGTGAATGTGTTCTGTAGTCTCTTACTGGCTGCCTGTATGAATTTGGAGTAGACATCATATGTGATAACTGGAATGGGCAGATCTCGCAAATAAAGCTTCAGAGCTCCGGCGATTATATTGATGTCTGGGTAGATATTGGCACTGATGTCCGCTTTCTCACCATCTGTGGAGGGGAATCAGTTATTTGTTATGAATAACAGATGAATCACTATACTGTACAAAGAATACATTGTTTTGACTGGAAAAGCCTGGCTTTTTCCATCCAGGTTGAATGTTGGTAGAATAACAGTGACATAAATGAGTGTGAGTTCATTTAAAGCATGTAAACAAATGTGAAGAGACCAAATATTTGTTCAACACCTATAATCCACATGATTTTATCAGGCTTAATGCACTAATGATGTGAAGATAAAAGAGTTATTCTACTACACACCTCTATCGAAGGCCAGCCGGACATCTTCTATGTGTTCTGTGAAGCCTGACACTCTGTAGAGACCCTCTGATTTCAAACCTGAAAGAAGCAGAAGCAACACATATTTATTTAACTATCCAGACAGTGGATTTGGAGGCAGAAGTGTCAACTAGTATTGATCAAACTAAGGCTGCAACCAACCACTAATCAGATCATCAATTAATCTGTCGATCATTTCTTCAATAAATTGGATATTTTAGTTTATCTATCATCTATTCACTTGTGTGTACAGGAACGGCATCCCTCACTCACTTATTATGGGAAATTTATATGTGGAACAGTCCTTCATTCACTTTGAGATTCTTCAAAAAAAGATAGACTCATTCAATATTTTGGCTAAATTTTAAAGTCTCTTCTTTTTTATTTTCTAACTGTGGTGTTAACCACAAGCAAGCTTGATGATACATTCATAAAGGTAAAAGATCCTTATTATCATACACAGTTCAACGAAGAAACTTTAACATCCATGAAACCTTTCCATTGCACAAAATGTTCTTTATAGTGGAATAAGTTCTTTAGATTATTAAAATCTTCTTCACACTTTGATTTTTTTTTCTAACTATTCATTGAAAGGAACCCAAAATGGTTCTTCTATGGCATCACTGTAGAGACACGCTTTTGAAGAGTGTATCCTCTGATAATGATAAAATAATTGTACAGAAAAAGAAAATATTTTTTTTCCCTTTCTGCCATGTTTCCTGGCCAAAAATAATGATACTCTATTTGCATATCCATTTAAATAGTTTGCAAATAACTGTTTAAACGATCCATAACCAAACTTTTGATGCCAATGACCCCCAAATATAATCTTCATGGGCCAGTTGTTCAAAAAGTTTAATCTGGATCAGAATGATCTGGATTTGGAAATCCCATGTTTTGCTATCCAGGATCAGGTAATCCATCTTACATTTGTGCTGGTTTTTCAAAGAAAAATTGGATTGGATCACCATTATCCAGATACACACTTTTCCACATGACCAAATCTGGATTACCAGTGCTCTACGGAGCCCCTAAAGGGACATGATGATAGAGAGAATATGGGTTTTGAATTATATAATATTTTTGTTGGATATTTACATCTGTTTGGGGATTGTTTTATGGCACCAAAATCTTTTTTACTTTACAGTAGGTTACTGAAAGGCTAAATATGTAGGTTAATGTCTACTTCTAATTTATTTAACAGTTAAACTAATCAAGAGCAAAAAATGTGTATGCATATTACATGATATAAATGTTGTATTTTTTTAGCAGTTTTAAAGTTTTTCTACATTTTCCTCTTGGAATCCACCTTGAAATCCTACCCCCTGTTGGGATCAGGATAATCCTGTTTTTTTGGATCAAAGTTATCCAAATCCGACTGACAAGTTTTGAACAACACAAACTGAAGATTTGATCCAGATTAAAACTAGGATTGGATTCTATGATCTAATCTGATTTCAGAATCCCTTTTTCCTTTTGAACAACCCATTTTCAAGATTTGATCCAATCCAATGGCGAAATCCGATCAGATTACTTTTGAACAAGTGGCCCCATAACATACTAAAGCATGAAATCCCATTTATACTGTGCATGTATAAAAGAGTAAGTATGATTAAAAACAATATTTTGTATGCAAAATTAAGTTGGATTTTATACTGTCATTATATTAGGCAAAACAAATTATTAAAATATTATCTAAACGTATTGATTCAAATAACATATTATTAAAACGTATTAATTTCCTATAAAGTTTTTATTACAGTTTTTATTTCTAGTGCTGTTTTTAAAACTAGGGCTGTCAAAAGATAAATAACGGCTAATGTATATGAACTTAATTCTCAAAGAATGCTGAAGACTTCACCCAATAAGTCAAAATGTGAAGAATGTTCGCTTCTCTCCCTGTTGTTTTAAGTCAGACATCTAAGGATTCTTCTTTTTGCATATCTTAAAACATATGACAGTGATTAAGTGATTAAGTGCCTTGCTGAAGGCCACAGGTGCTAGAGAAGGTCTAAGCTTCGGATCTCCATATTGAAATGTTCTAACCATTAATAGCACACTTTAGGCCCTGTTTACACCAGGTATTAAGAAGCATTTTCATCAATCGGACCACAAGTAGATGATGCAAAATACAGGTTTAAACGGGGTCTAAAACTTTTGAGTTTTGAGCTTGCCCACTTTCGACCACTTTCAGAGGTAGTCGAAAACGCATTCAACTGGATTGCTGTCGTATGCATTTTGAATGCGTTAAAACAGCCAAGATCGCCTACTCTCCGCATACTGACATAATGCGTAAACATTACGGAAAGCACGCTAGCCAGACGGGATTTAAACTTTGGTTTGGTTTAAAATATAATGCATTTCTATGATACAAAGTGTCTGAACAGTTATGTTACCTCTATGGCATTTCATATAGGCTTTTAACTTAAAAGCATGCACATTTGGAGAAATAATGATGGATTCTCATGTTTATGTCAATTTTCTATACAGAGGAGTATTTATTCATTATTTATTGTCGTCACTGTGAACGCTGGATACTGTTTTCAATTCATACTTGCAGCCGGAGGGCGCTCTGTGCACTTTTAGTCCACAAATGCCAATGCTAAAGAAGAATAGGCAATCCAGGAAATAACTGAACTAACAGAGGCCAGAGATCGCTAACTATGGCTATTCAAAATACTTTTCAAGACAATAAATACACGATTGAGACGATGTATGCATGTATTGACTGAATTTGCGTCTGAATAGCGCTGACTCCGTGGACGTGGCCGCATTAGCGGATAATGAGCTGAATCATGGACTTCTGACATGGCTCTCTTTTTATACAGATTACATAAACACAGAAGGTTTGTTTTCGATTTGACTTACACGATTTAAAACCTGACATTTCAACGTTTCTTTAGACTAATTTTTTTTGTGATTAGTATTCACTAAGTTAGAGTTAATTTTCTGAGAACTATCCGATTGGACTTCGTTCAGAGGGAGACGAGAGATCACGCATCATGTTAGTTTTCTTTATTTTACAAAAAGCACAACATTTTGTTTTTACTCTGAGTGTACACAAATAAAAGAAGATATTCCACAGATTAAAATGGTGTATAGCTCTTAACTGTATGTGCAACATCGACGGAGTATTTTGAGTCTCTTTCACACTGGTTAGAAAAAAACCGCTGGATAAAACAAACCAGGGCTTGACATTAACTTTTTTTGCTCACCAGCCACTAGTGGTTTTCCAAAGTTATTAGCCACATAGCATTTTCACTGGCCACAATTTTGACATTGATACCATGGGGGAAAACTGCCATATAGATATTTTTAACATTATCTGGCAGCAGGTATATAAGGCTGCTGTCATTTTAAGACCTGACACACGGATTCATTATACTGACTGTGTTTACGTGAATACTCACCAAGACCGGCATTTTGACATTATTTTATGTGTATTTGACTGTTTAAGAGCTATAAGCAGTCAAAAACAACTTAATTTAGTACTGAGAGGTGAATTTATGTGTGCAAAATCTGCGGGAATGAGTAAAATTATGCGCAATACGTCCAATCCCATGCCGAAATTCAAGCCCTGTTTCTATTCTGTGGAAAATGTGAAAAACGTTTCAGAATCAGTATTTTTGACAACACTACATTGCATTATTATTTCAGATGCCTTTTTAAAAATGTCTATATTTTATATAAAATTAAACCCGCCATAATGTGCAAGTAGGATTGACTGTGTTACAAGCCACTGCTGAAATCCACCCGCATTTGGCAGTTCATGTGGTGTTCATGTCAAGCCCTGAAAGAGACATATTAAAAAACCAGGTCCCTCCCTCATCTACTTGTGATCTGATCGACCAAAACGCTTCTTAATAGCAGGGGTAAACAGGGCCTTACAAGCGATCAGTACCTCTGTGCTCGATCTCTTTGATACACATGTCCAGAACCATCGGCCGTGGCGTGTTGTGGGCTTTGACCAGCGTGGTTAGATCACAACTGAAGACCTTCTTGATCCTGCGCAGGTCCGGCTGACAGTCACTGGGCACTAGTTTGGAGCACTGTTTGTGCACGTTCAGCCCACAGTCTGCAAGAGCAACAAGTCAAAAGGTTAGAAGACCGTGACCCTGTTGTCTCCAAAGAGACAAAGACAGACTCCAAGAGACTGGAGAGCCAAAGCGTGTGCGTGTGTGTGACCGATCTTCAGGGGTAAAGTATACGTGCAGAGACAGGTGAGTGTCAGGCAAGCTGGGTGGTAAAGTGTGACAATATCTGTCACATGCTGCCGTGTGTTAGTGGCTCTGTCAATCAGAGAACATAACCTTAAGTGACTCTGGGAGAGTTTGCCAGCGGGCCTACATACATGCACGTATGTGTATATCAGGGTCCTCTTGTCACATACGTGATGAACACCTGCTAAATTGAAAAACAATTCTTCTGCTCTTGTATCCGAATAACCTGAGTCAAGACTGAATTTTGTGTCCAATTGTTTTCACATACATTTTGTTCATTTGAATCAGCGCAATGAATCTGTGCTTGTACAGTTAATCTGAAAACACATTTTGCAAGTTTGTTTATTTGCACTTTAGTAGTTTCACAGTAAAATCCCCAGAGTTAAATCAACTCTGGTCAGAGTACATATGGTCCCTCTCTAAATAGTGTTAAAATAACACTGAAGTAGAGTTAAAGTTAATGAGATAATTAAGCAATTAATATGGCTGTGACTGAAGTCAGTTGTAGTTTCTCTTTTCTTCAGTGATTCTGCTTGTTAACAGCAGGTGTTCATCACTAATG
Source organism: Chanodichthys erythropterus (assembly GCF_024489055.1). Classification (NCBI taxonomy): domain Eukaryota; kingdom Metazoa; phylum Chordata; class Actinopteri; order Cypriniformes; family Xenocyprididae; genus Chanodichthys; species Chanodichthys erythropterus. Next base: position 14,870,543 of record NC_090222.1, on the reverse strand, counting down.
CACAATCATAACTTAATTAATTGCTTAATTATCTCATTAACTTTAACTCTTCTTTAGTGTTATTTTAACACTATTAGAAGAGGGACCATATGTACTCCGAGCAGTTGATTTAACTTTTGGGGATTTTGCTGTGTTGTTGTTAACAGTATTAATGCATCATGCACTAAGAATAAACAACTACATGTATATAATGTTTATATCTTGTGGCAATACTACTGAAACTAGTTTAATGTTTATGGATTGACCCCATTCACTTCCATTGTAAGTGCCTCACTGTCATCTAAAAAAGAGAGACAAGTGAAAATGAAATTTTGTGGTAATCAACATTATGCCACAAGTGCTGTGGATTGAGCTTAACTTGAACCTGGAATATTCCTAGAGTGATAAAGGCTTTTGATCTGTTCATTATACAGATTATATAGACTTGGAATGTACCTGTCAAGTCACATGCTAACTTTATGCTGTTTTTGGTGCTTGAAACTTTTGGGTCCAGTAATGGTTAAAACAGCTAAAACATTATTTTATGCAGAAGAAAGAACATGACATGAGTTTGGAAAGACTCAAAAGTTAGTAAATGGATGACAGAATTTTTAGAATTTTAAAGATACAAATATACAATTGTTGTTCATCTTTGTTCATAGTATGTCAACTATTATTAATTTAAACATATACTTTTTAGTATATGTACAAACAATGCTGTAAAAGTATTGTTCGTTGTTATTTTATGTCAACCATTGCATGAACTAAAGTTATCACATAGAACCTTACTGTTAAAAGTGACCGTTTTCCTTATTACTGGTGCTTGCTCATACTCAGGATTAGATATTTGAACAACCCTTTAAGTATTAAAATTCAGCATGCCATCTGTGCTACAGATATAATACCTCAAATTATTTGTCTCATAAAAACAGGTGTTGAACCAGAATATATTATGAATAGAATATCTAGGGAATATCATTAAGACTTAAAGGATTAGTTCACTTCTGAATGAAAATTTCCTGATAATTTACTCACCCCCATGTCATCCAAGATGTTCATGTCTTCAGTCGAAAAGAAATTAAGGTTTTTAAGGAAAACATTCCAGGATTTTTCTCCATATAGTGGACTTCACTGGGGTTGAACGGGTTGAAGGACAAAATTTAAGTTTAAATGTAGCTTCAAAGAGCTCCACATGATCCCAGACGAGGAATAAGGGTCTCATCTAGTGAAAACAATCGGTCATTTTGTAAAAAAAAAACAAACAAAAAAATTTTTTAACCATAAATGCTTGTCTTGCACTAGCTCTGCGATCCGCACGCATGACAAAATCACATTACAGAGGTCATGCATGACGTAGGCGGAAGTACAGATCCAGTGTCTACACAGTGAACGTGCAAAAATAAAGCTAAACGCCCTTTACAAAAAAAAAGTTAAAACAATGATATCGGATGATTTTGAAGTTTTTGCCCTAAGACGGTACTTCCGCCTACGTCACGTGTGACCTTGCAACGTAATGTGTGGCTTTTCGCAGAGCTGTGCAAGATGAGCATTTGTGGTTAAAAAGTATTTCTTTTTTTTCTTTGTTTTAAGAAAATGACCGATGGTTTCTTCCTCATCTGGGATCGTGTAGAGCAGCACTGAAACTGCAATTTGGACCTTCAACTCAATGAACCCCAGTGAAGTCCACTATATGGAGAAAAATCCTGGGATGTTTTCATCAAAAACCTTCATTCCTTTTCGACTGAAGAAAGAAAGAATGTTTCTGATAATTTACTCATCTTGGATGACATGGGGGTGAGTAAATTATCAGGAAATTTTAAGCAACCACCCAGAACACCTTAGCAACCACGCAGCAATGCCCTGGAAACCACACCCAAGCATCAGTGGTGTGTAAAAAATATGTAAAAAATTCTTGCAAATGAGTGCCATTTAACTCAACAGATTTTTCATCACCATCAGAAGATGATTAAATATGAGCAGATTCCATGTAATTTTAGCTGCAATAAACCTGGTTTGATACCCTGCCTTGACACTGGGACAGTGGTGTGCATGAAGCGGAATGTGGTACTAGGATGGTCTGTCTCCACTAGCATTCACATGCTGTCCCACTGTTCCACATCTTCAGCAATCCCATTAATCACTCTCTCTGTCTGTTTTACTGCCTACTTGGACCCCTCCTTCACATCTTTAGGCCACAGAGAAAAAAAGAAAAAACAAAGAAAAAAGCTCTGTGTTCCTCCATATGGGCCTGGGGACACATTCAACTCTGCTCTAATTCTCAATGTGTCTGATGACACTGGCTCGCCCAGGGGCCTGTGTGAAATAAGAGAGGCTCCTCTGTGAAAAGAAAAGACTTGAATAATGGCCCAAATGGATGAGACCATTTACAGTGAGAAAAACCAACAGTAAAGCCTTGTGACTGGATTGAGTTTACGTACAGAGTGTTTTTGGAAAGTGCTGTCAAACAATAACCAGCGCCATGTTAACATGAGATCCGACCAAACCCATAATCATGGCATTAAGGTGCATTTGTCTATCTAGGGCACATCAGGGAACATCCTGTATTGAGGATGGTTATGGATTTAATATGGTTGATTTTTTTTTTTTTTAACCAAAAAAAAAAAAAAAAAAAAAGAAGCAATGCCAGACAAAGCAAGGCCAGATAAAGCAAGACAAAACTAAGGGAAAAAAAGCAAACAAAACAAAACAAAACAAAAAACAAAACAAAACAAAACAAAACAAAACAAAACAAAACAAAACAAAACAAAACAAAACAAAACAAAACTGTGACTTAAAGGGATAGTTCACCCTAAAATGAAAATTAAGTCATCATTTACTCACCCTGGTGTTGTTCTAATGCTGTTTGGTCTTCTTTCTTTTATGGACACAATAGGAAAATTTTCAAAAAAAAAATTTCCTGCATGCGCTGGTCTATAATGGCAGTGAATAACGATCAAAAAAGCATCAAACTTTTTAAAAAAAATTATCTTTATTCTTTATTATTATCTTTTTATTATTTTTTAAAGAAAAATTATCACAGAATGTATAATGCTCCATGTGTCATATATCCCACATGTTCTGGGGGTATTCGATAGGATTTGGTGAAAAACAAACCAAAATTCAATGTATTATTTAACGAAAATCCTGACCTTGGCCATTGGTCTTCTCTGCATAGCTGCACGACATGCGCGTTCAAGATGAACAAAAACATCACGTGAAATACAACACCTAGAAATCTCCCAAAAAGTATCCATGTACTTTACAGAGTAAAAAATCAACGGACCGGAACTCTGTTTGTCTGATGACAGTCAGAATAACAGTTGACAGATGTGAACGTGATAACTTCTTGTTACATCGAACACAACGCATATATATATAGGAAGATACATGGATTGCATTTCATGTTGTGTTTTTGTTCATTCTTAATTTCTACAACTCGTGTGCTTTTTCTGGGCAAGCATTTTATTTTTTCCTAGAGCATTTTTTTCCCTGGCAAATTTAAATTAGTTTAAATGTAATTTTGTTTTTTATTTAAAGGTACACTGACCTTTTTTGTTAAAAATGAACTAAATTTAAATAATTAGTCAAAACATCATTAATACTGCTTTCAAAATGTGTTGTTGTCTTTCTCTGATTCACTATGGTAAGCCTATTTTAAGTATTTATATTTTAGCCCTGACGGGATGGTTTTCGCTGGAAATTGTGTACATACGTCACTCGCCTGTGTTTGTCTCATTAAATCAGTAAATAGAGAAAGGTTGTGACTTTGACGTGTGTATGGTGTGGGAGTGGCATAGGTTAGTTGTCACAACGGTTGACATTGAGGAATCTGCTGATACTTTGTGATACAGTACAGTGTGTATGTGCTTCTAAGCATGTGTTTACGTAGTCAAGTGTGGCCTGATTCAATAAAACATTCCCTACTAGGCTTAAGAGATATAACCAGTTTAAAATTGAAAGGATCCATGGTTGTTGTGGCACTGTGCTGGAATTTATTTTCAATTAGGTACCGTGTCTATTAATAGGTAAAGCTACAGTAATGTCTTCAGCTAGACAGCTTGAGATCCTTTCCATCTCAACTGGTTATATCTCTTAAGCTTAGTAGTGAATGTTTTATGAACAGTAGCATAACCATTTTCATCCGCAGAGTGGAGTGGACCGCAGCGCTAATGTGCACAAATGCGCACGTCATGCAGCCATACACAAAGACCAACGTCCAAGGTCAAGAAATTCATTAAATAATACATTCAATTTTAGTTTGTTTTTTACCAAACCCTATCATATACCACCAGAACACTTGGAATATACGGCACATGTCGCATGGGACCATTATGTGATGTGATGCTGGTTGCTATTCACTGCCATTATATGGACGAGCATGAGCCTGACATTTTTGGAAAATTCTCCTTTTGTAGTCCATAAAAGAAAGATATGCAGCATAAGAACAACACCAGGGTGAGTAAATGCTGAATGAATTTTCATTTTGAGGTGAGCTATCCCTTTAAGGGTGATATAAGATCACCCTGTCAAGGTTTATTTTGTGATCTGACAGTACATTATCCCTTAATGAATGCCACAGCTAATATGAAATAAGAATAACAAATACTTTTAATAAAACATTAATTAATCCTGTTAATTAACATCAATTTCATTAATTTGGTTAATTAATAATAGTTAAAATAGTTAATAATTTAGGTTGCTTTCTATATACAAATACATTTTTAACAAAGTTGGGTGCATAAATTAAAGGCAGTTCACCAACTCAAACAAAACATCTTCTTTTGTATTCCACAGTAATACAGGTTTGAATGGAACAACATGAGGGTAAGTAAATGATGACAGAATGTCCATTTTTCAGTTGAACAATCCCATTTACATTAGTTCATGTGTTATAATCAAACTTGAATGAACAATATAAAACACTAATAATCAATGAACAACAGTATACTCTAGATTAAATGTCATAAAATGTTGTTCATTGTTAGTTCATGATACGTAATTCATTCATTTTAAAGAATTTTACCTTATTGTAAAGTTATTGCATAATTCATACGCATCACTTCTACAAAGTAACCAATAAAGTGTCATACTGTTATACAGTACAGGGTGTATGTGCATATAAGCATGTGTTTACGTATGTCAAGTGTAGCCTGATTCAATTGGCATTAAATCAAAGAGAATGTCCTGGTTTACCTGGGTGTGCCTCTCTCACAGTACTCTATGGTGTATACAGTACGTACATCTATAAATAGTCAACACTCAACAGAAGGCACTCAACTGGTTTGGACTAGGTGTCATTTAGGAATGCAGAATACTCACACATCAGCATACTAGTTAAAACCCTTATTGTCCCAGGTCTCACTTTCAGTATTTAGCCTTAGGTTTCTACAGCACGCTGGAAATTTTCTACAGGCAATTAGCCATTGTTACCAGAACGGCATGAGAAATTATCTGGATCCTGAGCAGCTATTGATTGTAACTTGATATGAACAATGCTCCTTGGCTGGTGCCATAATTCTGATGGACAGTTCATTTGTGTGGGATGGTTTGTGATTGGTGGAGGGTTACCTGAACAACGGACGCCCTGGGCGATAAGACCCCACATGAAGTTAGCACAGTATTCACACCAGTGCGGCCCTCTGAAGGTGTGCACCTACACCAAAGACAAAGTTGTCATCGTGAGTCAAACACACACACGTCAAAACACATGCACACACACAAGGCCGGTGATTTGTATGTATCTACATTTTCATTTCCAGTTAAAGCTCACAATGAAAGTTCCACAGAAAATTAATGATGACGTTTCCAGTGTAATTCTCACTGTACCTGATAACTAACAAAGCGAGTCTCACTCAGACTGGTCAAACATAAAGATTAAATCAACAGACTACACATTTATACTTAGACCTATAATGAATAAAGAATCACTGGCATTATTATATTATAAACTTTGGCAGGGTACTGTTCAAATTTGTTTAAGTTCAGTATTTTATTTTATTTTTTCCTAAAGAAATTAGCAAATTTAGATTAAATAGATTAAAATGTAATTTTGTTTTTATTTAAAGGTACACTAACCTTTTTTTGTTCAAAATTAACCACATTTAAATAATGAGTCAACACATCATTAATACTGCTTTCAAAATGTGTTTTGATTCACTATGGTAAGCCTATTTTAAGTGTTTATATTTTAACCCAGATGGGATGGTTTTCGCTGGAAATTGTGTACATACGTCACTCGCCCGTGTGTCTCGTCAAACCCGTAAATAGAGAAAGGTTGCTACTTTGACGTGTATATGGTGTGGGAATGGCATAGGTTAGTTGTCACAAAGAGCGAGAAAGGTTGACATAAATCTCAAACCTTCGGGGAATCACCCATTTTAAACAAACGCTGAACAGAGGAGAGTCTTCTGGCAAAAAGAGAATGCGACAGAGCTCGTAATAAAACAAGAATCAACATTGGCTTGGCTTTTAAGAGATAAAGCGAAGCAAAGATGGCGTTTTTATAACTCAATAAGTGAATAAGCTATTTTATTGAACAGATAAATTGCCATATGTAGCTCTCTAACAGAGTTCATTATAAAGTATTATTGTGAAGGTTCATTTCATTATGGTTGTGGTAGTGATGTGCTGGAATTTATTTTCAAGGAAATATTATGGGTAAAGCTACAGTAATGTCTTCAGCTAGGCAGCTTGAGATCCTTTCCATCTCAACTGTTTACAGTATATCTCTTTAGCCAGGTAGTGAATGTTTTATGAGCAGGATAACCGTAATTATCCACACAGTCATGCAGTGCCGAAGCACAACCAAAACAATTTTCTTCTGCAAAATGCATGCAGTTTTAACCACTAGAGGGCCAGAAGTTGCATAGTGTACCTTTAATTTCAATTTTTAAAACATGCATTTAAAAAACAAAACAAAAACATGAGACAAAACCAAAGAAATTACAAAAAAATTATATGTATAATATATATATATATATATATATATATATATATATATATATATATATATATATATATATATATATATATTATATATTAAAACAATTCATTTAACTTCAATTTGCCACTCCAAAATATTTTAAAAGAAAAAAAAAATTCAAAACACAAAACAAAAAATAAATTCCACCAAAAAAATCACAAATATTAAATATAAATAAATTACAAATTAAATAAATTTATTAAAATAAAAAAGAAAGAATGAATGAATAAATAAACAAATAAATACATTTATAAATAAATAAATAAAGTTTAAATTTGCCACTTGCTCCCATGCAATGATCAAAAAAGTTCTGGAAAGGACCGGGAAATATGACTAAATAGGTTAAAACTTTTGCCTGCATGACCATTAAGGCAAAATGTGCATACACTAACTCTTAGGTCTTAAATTCAGAGTATTGTCACATGCATGGCGTTTAATGTAGTTTAGAAAACAATAGCCAGTGATGAGTTAAGTTGTTATAGCTCAAGGAAGTGTCAACCCCTCCATCTCTGTCAAACCCTGACATGGAAACCAAGAATTCAAGGGTCAGTTTGATGACAGACACAAACTCAGAGACAACAGTTCTTCTAGCCAAAGTTCAGAGGAAAAAAATCAAGCCTGAAGTAAAGACTAGAGAATGGTACTAAAGAATGTAAATAGGATATAGACACAGCCCTGATTTTTTTTTCTTTTTTTAAATTATAATACATGTGAGTCAGATTATAGGATTGCTAGCGAAAATAATGTCTGGCATCTGTTACCAAGTTGCCGAAAGTCACACGCAAAGCATGTTCCCATGCACGCCCTTGTGCTGTCAAAACACAGCTCAAAGATGGACAAAAGAAAAGATGCAACACACAGGGTTTTGGAACAATGCCCAGGTGTATGAATGCTGAAATATAAATATCATAATGAGAAAACTCTTCATCTGTGTCCACAATTACTGGCTGTTACAAAGCCTAGTGATCTGTCTACATTCTAATTGAAATGATACTCAACAAGTGACATCTCACAAATAGCACACATACAGTACATAGCACACATAAAATATGGGCAATTGTATTACTTCTAAACATTACAGTTTTTATTCACTATTTTTAGCATCAAAGAAAATGAAGTATTTACAATCAATAATAAATATTTCTCTCTTCTTTGTCCACCATCTTGGATTTACTCTTTGGCTGCAGCCGAAATCGCATACTTCCTTACTATATAGTGGGCGAAAAACAGTATGTTACAAAAGAAGTATGTCCGAATTCACAGTACTCATAAAGGAGTAGGCAAAAAGTACCCGGATGATCTTCTACTTCCGGCAAGATTCTGAGGTGTGCATACGATGGACTACTATCCCATGAGGCCACGAGAGGGGATTTGTGAATGGCAGTGAAGCAACTGATGCTGGTAGGTCATGTGATAAGGGCAACATGGCGAATGTAATACGTCCAGATTACATTCATACTATATTTTTAGTAATTGTGAAGTAATTACTTATTTAAAATAAGTATCTACTCAAGAGAGTATGCAGCCTTTTGCATTCTGGGATTGCTTTCTTGAAGGATACATTCGGTCAAAACAAAATATCTCGGGAGCCAACATAAATTACATTGTCTTTGCTTCAGTTGCACGCCAGTGATACCTTAAAAACTCTACCTACCAAGTGAGCTCACTAGGTTTTGGAACACAGCCTGTGTGAGAACACTTATGAGGGAGGTGGATAATGAATAATCCATGATGCTCTTATGACTGCAGGTGACAGCATGAGGAAGATGTTACAAGGAAGCATCCAAGTGACATGCTGAAGTCAGATGATTGCTCTGTTTTGCTCTTTTAGGGTTTAAAAAAGGAAGTCAGATGACGATACACTGTTCATTCTCAGCCTCAGTCATTTTTCAGAAACTGAAAAGGCATGAAATGGGAGACTCCATTCAGCAGCTCAGCAGCGAGAGGTTATTGATTTGTGTGATCAATCTTATCAGTCAATAGCGCTGTTAATGGATTAAAAGCCTAGCCAATTAGGCTCATAGGATAGATTTAGGATTATTGATACAAGGCTGACAGTACCATGCATTTAAATGCTGTCAGCACATAAACATTTGAACGAAACATTAGTAAACATTCAAACAACCTCATATGAGCAGAAAATATAGAGTGCAATAAAATCATGCTCACAATCAACATTTCAAGTTTTGGTCATTTTTAAATAAATTAACCATCCAATCAGAACGTTTGAGAAATCACATACATATATATGCACAAGACTTCACAAAACATCTTCAGTATGTCCAATATCAACATTTAATACAGGCTGTGGACTAAAATAACTGATAATTTTGCATGAAACATTTGTGTTAACATTAAAATTTACTTCACGTCAAAATGATCGCAATTATATTTGACATCCTCTGACTCTTTATTTCTTTTTATGGTATTATGGATCATACTCAGAGTGTAATCTCCCAATTCCTTTAAAACGCACCATGGCGAATTCACTATTTACATGGCGGAATTTGCAAGCGGAAATACTGAATGATAGTCTAGCGAGGAAACGGATCTGCTCATCCGTGAGGTTAAAGCTCACGACCATCTACGCGACAAGCCGGATTCCACCAAAGCGTTTTTATCTTCATGCACACAATACTTTTATTTTTAATATTTGGCACATTTGTGAGCCGCTGCGCATCCCTGTGTGTGTAATAAGCAGAGTGTACGCGCGTTGTGCACCTTCCTATAGGTGCATATTACTAATGCACTCTTTAAATAACAAAACAAATATTGCACCATTGACTTTAGACCAGGTTTCAGTTGGTCAATGGCGCAGTCTATTTCAGTTTCCTCAAAATAGCAACGCGCCAACAATGTGCCTGAACACACCTCGCTTTCAGACCATGGATGCACAAATGGGTGCAAATGCATTTGCTATTTAAACAACGTGGTGCAGGATGTGAAAATGATAACTGCGTCTGGCTGAAACTAGCAAAAAACACTTGCGTCGCACCTGGCGCCACGTGTATAATAGGGCCCAATGAATGCATACCAGATTGCATTGGCTGTAATAAAATAGCATTTCAAATAGAAATATGTGTAGAGGTTGTTACCCAGCTACCTTTACCTGTTGAAGTTGCTGCCATTTTGGTTCTTTTTACATGATGTCAACTGAGAGTATATGATCAGATAAACAGTTTTTAACAGTCAGTAATTTGTACACTACCATTCAAAGGTTTGGGGTCAGTCCATTTTTTAATGTTTGTTTTTTTTTTTTTTTTAAGAATTCTCTTATGCTCACCAAGGCTGTATTTATTTGATCAGAAACTGTAAAAACAGTAATATTGTGAAATATAATTCAAATTTAAAATAACTGTTTTCTATTTTTACATATTTTTAAATGTAATTTATTCCTGTGATGGCAAAGCTGAATTTTCCGCATCATTACTCCAGTCTTCAGTGTCACATGATCCTTCAGAATTCCTTCTAATATTCTGATTTGGTGCTCAAGAAACATTTATTATTATTATCAATGTTGATTAATATTTTTATCGGGAAACTGTGATACACATTTATTTTATTTTTTTTCAGAATTCTTTGCCACTTTTGATCAATTTAATGCATCTTTGCTGAATTGAATCTTACTCACCCCAAACTTTTGAATGGTAGTGCAGTTGCCATAACTCTGACATGATGTATAGTAGTCGAAAGACTTACCTTAAAGTTGTGGATCTTCTCGTAGTTGCAGTGTTTCTCCGGTCCGTCCTTGAGTGTGGTGCGTCTGCTCAGCGGTGACGGGGTGATCTGTGAACAAGCCAAAATCTTTAGAGGCTTCCAGAGGAGGGCACCTTTACTGCCCAGGTTCACCCCCAGAGCTAACGCCAACAACTCCTGGTGCTTACGGTCCTTCTGCTTAGCTTTGTGAGGGGCTAATTCACCTTTTGCTGACCCCTTAGTGCCAACAACCAGGGCCCTGGGCCTCGAAAGATCCTGCATCTCCTCTGCAGAGGAAGATGAGAATGATGCGCAATGGGGGGATAACAGTGGCAACTGTTGTGCTGGAACTGAGTCAGTCCTTCACTCCTTGGCAATCTGGGCCGAATGAGAAGGGGGACAGCCTGGCCCTGCATAGGCAGGGCAGGAGCTGGGAGCTGGGGGCTGGGGGTTGGGGGTGTGTTGGGTGGGCTGCCTGGGGGTAGGAGTGTGTCTCAAACAATAGCACACATTCAGCACTCTGAGAGAGTTGCAACATGAGAGAGAGAGACATTAGGAGGAGTGAATGTGTCAGTCTTGTAGATACATCTCAGCAGGTTTCTACAGTGGGATCAATGGAATCCAGAACACAGCAGGGTTATTACTGTTAACTATTATGGAGCCCCACACCTGACATGCGGACAAATATACATATATATTATATATCAGTCAAACCAAAAATTATTCAGACACTAGATATAATTTTTTGATATATGTTTAATAGTGGGTGCAGGACACTATAGTTCATTTATTTAAGTCTGGATAGCAAAATAAAGTAAACTGTGATGTATTATACCCAAAAATTCTTCATACAGTGGACTACCAGTAAAACTGATAAAAATTTGGAACCAAAAATTATTCAGACACTTTAACATGACCATATTTTGCTTAAGTGTTATCTGACAAAATTAAGATTATTTTTTTCTGACACAGTTCAACTCTGAGATCTTGTCATATAGGTACAGTAACTTATTTGGGGAGTCATGGCCTGAATGAAACACAGCACTTCCAGACGCGATTCCACTGCAGTTCCCTTGAGCACGGATAATCCGACATCTCAAAGCCAACGAGCTCAGCTTCACGTGCAAGAAGAGTCAGTTCTCTCTCTAGTCCCTGTCTAGCATGTATACTTTTTTATGTGGTTTAGCCTTCTAGTCCTCTCTCTGTCTCTTCACTTCTGATCGTAACTTCAGTTACAAATCATATCAGGATTTAGGCAGCTTACAGTTGTAATCCTGCATCACGGAAAAATCCTATAGTGCCAGAATCCTTTGTTTGGGGATTCAGACTTGCTTAGACCCCATTTAAACCTGGTCTTTTGATTAGATTAGCTGAAACAGATCATAAGTGGGTAGCGCAAAACATGATTCAAAACACTTTGTGATCTGGATAACTCAATCCACATTTGGGGTCACTGAAAAATAACCGGTGTAGGATTTGCTTTAAACAAATGTACACTGAGAGATTGCTACAAATAATTACAAAGAAATGGCAAGTAATACATTGAATTAAATGTGAAATTTTGAAGCAGAAAGGCATTGAAGAAAGTCAAACATTTATCGTTCCTCCGTAAAGCTGAGAATTTTTTGTTGCCTTTTTTTATCTTTATAGTCTGTGGGCCTTTTTGCAACTTTTTGCCCTATTTGGATTATTGTGGTTGTGCACCTAGACTTTAGGGCTGCAACAAACGATTATTTTGACTAATCTTTGATTATTACGCTGATTAATCCGTATACTTTGTTCGATTATTCCACTTTAGAAATTAGTTAAAATAATGAGTTATACTTTAGCTAATAAATAAAAATCACTTCAGCTTTTGAAAGTGTATTTTTAATGAATTTCATGCCAACTGAATAGACCAATCTCCTTCAGGTTTTCTTTCCTCCTCAGAAGTCATCAATAGTCCAGCTGTTACAATGACTGGTACTGTGTTTTTATTAAGTCTGGGAAGTGTAATAATAACTTTTTAATAAGAGAAAAATATGAATATGTAATATTGAGCATATTTGTTTGAAAAATGCCCCTCTCTAAATTTCTTTTTTTTTTTTTTTACTATCGAGTTTAATGTCATTGAATGGCTTTCCTGAGGTAAATGTAACATTTTGTGTTTTATTGATGTCTTTCTGCAGTTAAAACTCTGATTACATTAGAGATGGATTCATTTCAGTAAGTTGTACTGTATCTTTCAACATACGTTTTGATGCTCATTCATGTTTATTTCATGCTGTAATACCAGAAAAGAGGAAGAAATAATAAGTTCATGTGCCGCTAGACCTGAGGCGCTACAACGATCTATCACGCCATATTAAAGAGCGCTAAAACCACATGTATTGTTTGAATCCCATAGTAAAATTGTTGGAATTTAAAAGTTGAGACTGTTTTATATCAAATGTAACCTGTGTCCACTTTGCTCTGCTATGTATCTTTAACTGCGTGAGAAAATGGACGTGGCGTGGAAACAGAGAGTCTGAATGAGAGTTGGTGGCCCTGCATGACAGCATTTTTTGTAGTTATGCTAAACGTTATGTTTGTTATGTTTTATGCTTTGTTAAATTCCAACATTTTGCGGGTTCGACTTCATTTGCACTATGCACTCCGAAGCGCAGCGTCTTCTTTTTATTGGATTGGATCCGGGAGGGTTGCAATACAGTATTGTGCTACAGCGCCCCACTGGTCAAACCGCATTATTACAGGCTTCAAATAGGTCACATGAGATCAAAAGACTAGGCCTATTCGACAACATAAATATTTGTCGATAATTTTTTATTGTCGATGTTGTCGATAATGATGACTAAATGTTTCAGCCCTAAAGACTTTTTAGATTTTTTTTTAGGTGCTGTGAGTTTCTGCTGTTTTCTTCTGAAGTAGAAATAGTATTTTCTTGTAAAACATACAATAACATTTTACAGTGAAGTCGAATCATCATATATGGTGAATGGAAGCTTAACTGTGCTCGTTTGACGCACATGAACAAACCTCATTGGTTCTCGCGCATTAAGCAAGCAGCTTTGTAAATAAAAGCCTAAATAAAATCTGTTCATCATATATGAAGTGAACATCTCTTTAGAAGACTTGGATTAAACTGTTCATATGGATTACTTTTTATAATGTCTTTTTGAAGCATCAAAACTTTGGTTGCATGGACTTTTAATGGAGGGACAGAAATATGTCAGGTTTAATTAAAATGAAATATATCTTAATTTGTGTTTCGAAGATGAATGAATGCCTTATGGGTTTTAAATCACATGAGGATGAATGAATAATGACAGAATTTTCCCTTAAGTACTGCCTACTTACAGTACCTGTCAATCATCCACATTTAAAACAAGCTTTTTAAACTTTTAAACATGCATTTTAAACAAGCGAATAAATTTGTCTTTAAAAGAAATTAATCTTCTTATCTTAGGACCATCAACATTTGTAATCAGATTATCCAAGACGGATGTTACTAAGTACCAGGTGTAACTAAGGACTCGAGACTTATTTTCAGGCTGGGGGACCGTGACCCTTCTCAGCAGGAGGCTGATGCCGAATCCAGCAACATTGTCTGGGTATTTGCTGAAACATCCTGTGTAGAACACACATGAAACTTCCTCACCTCACAGATACAGCACAACTGAGGGCCTAGTATGTGTGGCCGGTCATTTGCAAGATTACATCAATTACCAAAATGATGAGATTAGGAAAGAATAATGGAGATCTGATGAGTAAAAAAGAAAGAATGCTGAAGAGGAAGAAGAGCAACCTGGCTACGGCTCACATATTCAAGATATGCCACATAGACATGATGTACCAGATTTCCTAGAAAAGTGAGGTGGAGATGAATGGAAGCCTGTCAGTGTTGTGTTGAGTAAAAGTATGAGCACTGCTAAAAAAGCGCTGGCGTGGTTTTTATTGCTGCTGACCTCCACAGTGACACGCATTTTTGTGTGCTGGGGGTACAGGGTAGTTAACATGTGTTCAATTGCTCGACCGATATGGGTTTTTCACGGCCCATGCCAATATCTAGGGCACAATGCAGCTGATGGCCAATATAATGGCAATTTATTTAATCAATATAGAGCTGTTCAGTTTGTAGTCCTAAAACCAAAGAGAATATTTGAGGAACGGATTCCCTCTGGAATATTTACAATAACAGACTTTTGGTTTAGGAGTAATTACTATAGCATTACTTGCTAAAAAGTTTCTAAATGAGGACTAAAATGGTTTGCGAATGGCAGCGAACACAATGTTAGCAAATTTGTTTTTTAAAATTCACATTTTGAAACATGACTGTGTATTTTATGTTGTAGCACAAAACAAGAAAGTCTCTTCAAGTAATGTTAAGCACAGAATCATACACAGAAAACTGCTATGCTAAAAACAACATGGCTAATTAGCCGGTAAGCCTATTGTACACGTTAGCATACTTTTAAAAACAGTACTTAAGTGCAAACTGAATGTAATGTTTTAACTGGAACTTAAAGGTGCAATATGTAGGATTTTTGCAGTAAAATATCCAAAAACCACTAGGCCAGTGTTATATATTTTGTTCAATTGAGTACTTACAATATCCCAAATGCTTCCAACTAATTGTAAATCTTTAGAAAATTGCAATTTTAACCAAGGCTCTGGGAAGTGTGAGGAGTCACCTGTCAATTGTGTTATATCCTCGGTTTCCGGTTTTATTTTGTAGAAACCATGGAAACACCAAAGACGCTTTAATATATTACATGTTTTAATAGACAAGGGAACAACTGTTTTGATATATTTAAAAAATGAATTATTGTTATATAGCTCAACACGTTTAGTCTTATTGTTTAAATCTAATTTTCTTGATTTTCTGCGAGTACCATGTTTTACCATGCCTCAGAAAAAAACACTATTTTGTCAAGTAGCTAACATAGCATAATCAGACACAGCTTTATTTGTAGTAAGAGTAATACAGCATTTTCTCCATCATACAATACGTTTTAAAATTAATTGCATGCCATTTATCAACACGAGCCATCCAGCATTTAATATGATATTCTAAAATCGATCAGCTTACTGAAGTGTGTAACAGTGTCTCACAGCAGCCACAGAGCGAACGCTGAGCGAACACACAGAGTAACATTATAACATTTTCAACACACTCAAATGTATCCAATATGATAAACAGAGCTGTGTTACCTCATACTCATGACTGGAAAAGCGGAAGCGGCGCCAGCGACTGTGTCATAATAAAAGTTCAGCTGCTCGTGAGGCGTGTGTTGCGCAATCACTCCAGCTGCCTCGTTCAGCTCCCACAACACTCGGTCCTGCTCTGCTTCATACTACAGTAACGTTAATAATCCCATCCATGAACATGATTTCTTGAGTCCAATCCCTATTCTTTTACACCATCTGTTGAGGTGGGACCACATGTCCCAAAATTCCGCTCTCAAATTTGGCGTCATCAAGCTACACCTTTGTTTTGAATAGGCCTCTAGCGACCTCTAGTGGACAAAATTCTTACATATTGCACCTTTAACTGCATGTTAAATGAAAACATTGGTCACGACCCACGTACTGGTTAAAATTGCTTATTTCCCTGGATTTAAACATTCTTGGAAACATTTAGGATAATTTAAGTACACAAGTCAACAAAATATATAACACTGTTCTAGTGTTTTTTGGATATTTTAATCCAAATATCTTACATACTGCGCCTTCAGGTTCACTTTTTTTTCATGGTCAGGAAATGCTAGCAAATGAGATTGCTACAACATTGCTAAACTACAACAAATGAACTATTATTTCACACTTATTTACTTAAAAACCACTCAAAAATGTCTGAAAACAGAAAATGTGCATTTACAACATAACCTAACACAAGAAGCTAAGCCAGCACAGTTGTGCACAACCAACGATGATGATCTCAAAATGGCTGAATACGGGCCGATTATTCTGATACATCAGCCTACTTCTAATTCAGACTGAAAACCAACATCTAGTTCAGATAGCATAAACTGAAATACCAGCACTGAAGCAAAAACAGTAGCTTATTGAGGGTCACACATTTAAGCAATACACTCAAAGGAAAAGATAAAGGGACGTTGGGTAGTCACATACAGTGATACAAGGGTAGAGGGAGATGGGGCTCACAGACAGTGAGTGAATGAGCAAGACTTGCACTTTTTGTCCTAAGGCAGATGGCTTCTTGTCTCCTAATGAAAGAGGTGCAAAAGCCATACACAAAAGAGAGACAATAAGGCCTAGTCTCTTTTCAGAGACCCTTGTATTGACAGAGGAGACCCCACAGATGAGGAGACAGACAGAACTAGAGCACATAAAGTATGTACAGTACAAAAACACATCCTATGCGATACTCACAGAGGGAAATGTGCTACATTCATTTAATTGTCTATTCAGTTAATTCAAAATACTGTCTATCACTGTCGGCACAGCTGTAATATCAGGGATTGATATTGGAGACCTTGTGGTTGTAATGACATAATAGATTCTCATTTATACTCTAAGAAAAAACATTTAAAAATGAAGGACAAAAAATGAATTTTGTCAAACTGGCCAAATAAAGAAACCACCAATACACTGTGACTGAAAGAGGCATTATTATGACTAATTTGTAAAGCAACCACAGGAAAGTACAGATCATTCCTATTCTTCATTTTAAAAGCTGCAGTGCTAAAATGTAATGTAAACAACAATGATAAATGACCACAAAGCTCAGCGCTAATTCTAATAACTCCGATCCATCAGCAGCGAGTGGTTTTAGGTGGAACTTGCCAGGCCAGCAGAACACTTCAGCGATTATTGTTATTAGAGGAAGAGAGCGATGTGAACTCTGAGCTGCGCAGATGACCAGACAGGCAAGGTGAGGGATTCATACAGATTATCACACTGCCGTCATAGAAAGACACACCCGATTTTGCTCCCTAAATGTGACCTGTAAATGGTCAGACATGGGTAAATCAAGATTTAAAGTTAAAAGTATTTCAGGGTGTGTGAGGTCAGGTCACTGTAAAATTTCAAGAGAAAAAAAAATTACCTTATAATAATTTGATCGTTAGGTTGATGATAATTACCATTTATTGTAAAAAATTAGCTAAGCCTTCCAGGATGAGCCAATTGTCATAAATAGCCCCAGATTCATAACAATTACATTGTTAAAACACAATTGTTACCTAAATCTAAAACTATTAAAAATCATTGAAATAAATATGTTTGCTTGGCAACTAACTGAAATAAAATAAGATGAAGTTCTAAAATAACTAAAACGAATAACATTAAATTAAAGCAATTAAAAAAAATAATAAAACTGACAAACGTAGATAAAATTACTAAAACTTAAAATCAAAATGAAAACAGAAAATATAAAAGCTAATTAAAAATATGAATAAATCCTTTAATACCTGTGAAAACTACAAGGCTACTGGAAGAATTGTAGCCACACTGTAACAAAGTAGCAATATATCACAACAACAAATATTAAAATTAGAACTGCACAATTATCATGAATCTCTGCATTATTAGTCTGAGAATACGCTAATACTAAAGTGAATCAGATCTTTTGAAGTATTTACTGTATACAAATCCATAGTTACAGTTTGGCAGCTTGTTGAGGCTGCCCCCTAGTGTACATCTGAACAAAGCTGTGAGACAAAAAAAAAAAAAAAACACTTGCTGAAGGGTGTTGAGTTAAAGGGTTAATTCACCCAAAAATGAAAATTCTGTAATTAACTACTCACCCTCATGCCGTTTCACACCAGTAAGTCCTTCATTAATCTTCAGAACACAAATTAAGATATTTTAGTTGAAATCCGATGGCTCAGTGAGGCCTTCATAGGGAGCAATGGCATTTCCTCTCTCAAGATCCATAAATGCACTAAAAACATATTTAAATCAGTTCATGTGAGTACAGTGGTTCAATATTAATATTATAAAGCGATGAGAATATTTTTGGTGCGCCAAAAAAACAAAATAACGACTTATATAGTGATGGCCGATTTCAAAACACTGCTTCATGAAGCATCAGAGCGTTATGAATCAGCGTATCGAATCATGATTCGGACCGTGTGTCAAACTGCCAATGGCTGAAATCATGTGACTTTGGCGCTCCGAACAGCAGATTCGACACACTGATTCATTTTGATCCGATGCTTCATTAAGCAGTGTTTTGAAATCGGCCATCACTAAATAAGTCGTTATTTTGTTTTTTTGGTGCACCAAAAATATTCTCATCGCTTTATAATTGTAATATTGAACCACTGTACTCACATGAACCGATTTAAATATGTTTTTACTACATTAACGGATCTTGAGAGAGGAAATGCCATTGCTCCCTATGGAGGCCTCACGGAGCCATCGGATTTCAACTAAAATATCTTAATTTGTTAAAAGATTAACGAAGGTCTTACGGGTGTGGAACGGCATGAGAGTAAGTAATAAATGACAGAATTTTAATTTTTGGGTGAACTAACCATTTAATTTATATCAATTAAAATCCTTAGCTAATTAAAATTCTCTGCCTGGTGTCGGTAACAAATTTGCCCTATGCAAACATGACTGTGGGTGATAAACAAGCTACACTTCCGTTGACTAAAACAAATGTTTGATCATCACTTTATTTCACAGAGCTCTCATGAAGAGCTATTTCACCTCAAGAGTGAAGCAACAGAATTCATAAAGAGGTAGCAGTAGATCTGACTGAATTGATAAAACTCTCCTGTCAGTGAACCAGACTGATGAATGAGAGAGGAGGCAACACATTCATGGCATTATCTTTCATCAAAAATGCACAGTTGCACATCCTAAAGCTCAAACATTCTCACACTCTTCTAATCTTCCAAATACACCAAAAGAAATGCTCCTTATGTGTCTAAATACCATTCTAACAATGATTCGTGGAAGGATAGTGCCTGACGCCATGATTTGGTGAAAAGAAAATATGTGACTAATACTAAAAAAACAAACACAAAATGAATGGATAAGGAGCCTGTGTTAACTCTTATCAGTAAAACCTTGATAACATCTACAGGCCCATGCATAATGAAGCAGTGCCAGTGTCAATGTCCTGTTATCACTACACGCAGACACAGAGATGTGTTTTCACAATTAACTCTCTGACTGAATTCTGCATGTAAATGTCATCCCAAATACCAAGAACGACTCAAATAAAGGAAATGAAACAGCATTATTGACAGCATTATTTCTAGTTAGCGATGAGTGCTGAAATGTGCCAAATTTATCCCAAATCTACTGAATTAGCCTATGCAATGAAAACAACAGAGGTCCTAAAACAAAGCCCTGTGGGATTCCACAAAAAACAATGCACTTTTATGATTAATTTCAACAAAAATTGTTCTCCTTCCTCATCATCTTTATTTGGCATAAACAACCAAGGTTTTATTATAATGTCTTATTATTATGCAGTATATGGTATCTTATTATATTTTCATCTTATTATAATATTAAATTATCATACATTGCTGACACACATGCTGTAAACTTTAGTAATGTAGTAAGTACATTATAATCTATATCTCAAGAGGTATACACATTACCTTGTCCTCGTGTTGGAAAGTAACTTTTTTGGGCTCAGAGCGGGTCCGGTTGAGTCGGTGAGTGATTTTGTCCCTCAGGAGAGAGGTATAGCCCAGGTGCTGGTAGATGGGGTTTGTGGTCATCTTGGCAATGTACTCTGCTGCCTTGGTCTCAATATAGAGAGTGATGAGACCGTCTGTAACCAGATCATGAACCGACTCGAAACGTTTTTCTCCCACAAAGTGCTTTCCATCATGAAAGAGTCGGTAGTTCAGAGTCTGGCCACCAAATCTGAGTGATAGACAAGTAGTACTGCATATTATATTACTGTATATTATAATGCAGTATGATATAATATTATTCTGATAATATTACAATAATACTGTAGATTATAAAACAAAATATATTCCTATATATTCATATATTATTTTCAATTTGTACAAAAAAAATACATTTTACAACAAATATATTAATATAATTAATATTATGTATAATATAATATAATATAATATAATATAATATAATATAATATAATATAATATAATATAATATAATATAATATAATATAATATAATATAATATAATATAATATAATATAATATAATATAATAATATTGTTCAAAGATTTGGGGTCTGTAAGATTTTTTTTAAAGAAGTTAATGCTTTCATTCAGCACGGATTCATTAAAGGTTTAGTTCACCCAAAAATGAAAATTCTGTCATTAATTACTCACTCTCATGTCGTTCCACATCCGTAAGACTTTAGTTCATCTTCAGAACACAAATTAAGATATTTTTGATAAAATCTGATGGCTCAGTGAGGCATGCATTGAGAGCAAGACAATTACCACTTTCAAGGTCCAGAAAGGAACTAAAGACATATTTAAACAGTTCATGTGACTACAGTGGTTCAAACTTAATGTTATGAAGCAACAAAAATACTTTTTGTGCACCAAAAAAACAAAAAAACCCAAAATAACGACTTTATTTAACAATATCTAGTGATGGGCAATCTCCAAACACCACTTCATGAAGCTTCGAAGCTTTATGAATCTTTTGTTTCGAAGATTTGATTAGTCAGTGGTTCGGAACTGTCAATGTCACATGATTTCAGTAAACGAGGCTTTGTTGCATCATAAAATTTCAACGGTTCACCACTGGGGGGGTGTGACTTTGTCAGTTTGATTCACGGTCCAAACCACTGATTCGAAAAAAGATTCGTAAAGCTTCGAAGCTTCATGAAGCAGTGTTTTGAAATCACCAGATATTATTGAATAAAGTCCTTATTTTGTTTTTTGGTGCACAAAAAATATTCTCATCACTTCATAACATTGAGGTTGAACCACTGTAGTCACATGAACTGTTTTAAATATGTCTTTAGTAGATTTCTGGATATTATAAGAGTTCATTGTCTTGCTGGCAATGGAGGCCTCAATGAGCCATCGGATTTTATCAAAAATATCTTAATTTGTGTTCTGAAGATGAACGAAGGTCTTACAGGTGTAGAACGACATGAGGGTGAGTAATTAATAAAAATGATCAGTGACAGTTATACCTTTTACATGGTTACAATAGATTTCTATTTCAAATAAATCATAGTTTCCACAAAAAAATTAAGCAGCACAACTGTTTTTAAATAAGAAGTAATGTTTCTTGAAATAAGCATCTTAGAATTTGAATGAGGGTCATGTGACACTTAAGTCTACATTAATATGATGGATGGATGGATGAGTGAGCATAATTAGGGAAAGGATAAAAAAGAATAGATGGCATGTACCTCAAAGCAAGTGTATAAGTTCCTGGTTGTCTCTGACTCTCTCTGATGAGATAAGCACCTTCTGTCGCAGCCAGCAGTTCATCTGCACGCTCTCTGGAAATCAGACCATGGAACCTGTACAGAGACACCATGATTTACCCTGGTACACACACACACACACTCACATATTCACATGCACAGACACTCTAACTCAACTGGCACAACATAAATCACAGTCCTTTTCTCTCTCCCTCATACACTCATATTAGCACCCTCACACACATCACTACACAAAATCAATGAGCGCCGCCACTCATAATGGTCTTAAATAATAAATTCTGCTAACTCACTGCAAATTTCACACGCATACTTGAAGAGGAATAGTTATATTGATGCTTTGCTTCCAAAGCACTACTAATAAAGTTAGACACTCACTCTCTACCATAGTATTTGGGTCTGCTTTCCATCTGCAAGCCAGAAAGAAGAACGTAAGAGAGAGAAATACATTGAGAAATACAGTTTGCAACACAAATCACTTTGTCAAACTGGTCATCAGGTTTTCGTAACAGGT
The DNA here is from genome assembly GCF_024489055.1 of Chanodichthys erythropterus. Classification (NCBI taxonomy): domain Eukaryota; kingdom Metazoa; phylum Chordata; class Actinopteri; order Cypriniformes; family Xenocyprididae; genus Chanodichthys; species Chanodichthys erythropterus. The sequence continues at coordinate 14,848,017 of NC_090222.1, read as the reverse complement.
AAGTCTTTTCTAACAAGATTTCTAAACATTTTGTGAACATGGAGACAGTCTGAACATCTGCTCCAGTGTTTAGTAAAAGATATGCAGACTAAATCAATATGAGTCATGTTTGAAAAACCTTGGGAGTGTTTATACACATTTTCCCGTACTTACCTCCTGAGGACATGTGATCCTCTTTGGTCTTGGTGCTTCTTGTTGTAATTGGTACACTGACAAAAAATAAAGAAAAATATTTCTACATATTTTTTTTATAAATTAATATTTTTATATTTTGAAAATAAGTAAAGGTTATTGATATTGAGTCTTTCAGCATGAGAAGCAGCTCATCAGAGGAAATTCTACAGTTTATTTTACCTCTAATCTTTATAATGCTGTGGTGAGATGTTGGTATATATAGAACATGTCAAAACATAGCATTCTCTCTTAATGCATTAGGTCTGAGCTTGAGGACACACACCCACTAACACTTCTGCCAGACTAAGCTACAACGCATTATAAAAGTGGATTGGGTAATATTGGTATAGCTATTGAAAAATGAACACTGCGCAAGAGGCAAACAGATAAATCAACACCAACAGTTGGTCAATATGGGAAAGGAGTACATGAAGGGCCAGTATTCAGCTCAAGGGGGTTTAAGCACAGATGTTTTGTTGCGCCTGTTTGTTTGAAAATGTAGTACAGAGATTGGAGGTTAATACTAGGAATTCCTCATGTTATCCTCTCCTAAATAATCAGCTTGCACAGGCAAGGTCTATTTGCGGTCAGTTCACACAACATTCCTTTGATAGAGTTACTTCATTTTCAATTATAAAAATGGGGATTTAGATTTTTAGGCCATCACTAAAGTGAAAAAACACCTGTATCTACTTGTGTCTACAGGGTGCTAAAGTGCCACTCCAACACTCCCTGCACCTGCATTGGGTTTCAAAAGTCTGAGACTACTTTGACATTTTTTATTTAGACCTGGAAAGGATTTTTTAGGATTTTGAACACTGAAACAATGAAAAACTGATGTAAAATGAATTCGAAATATATGGATCTATCAAACATTCCTACACTCTAAAAAATGTTTAAAAACAACCCAAGTTGGGTTGAAAATGGACAAACCCAGCAATTGGGTTGTTTTAACCCAGTGGTTGGGTTAAATGTTTGCCCACCCTGCTGGGAAGTTTTATTTAACCCAACTACTGATTAAAAATGACTAAATGGCTGGCTTAAAATGAACCCAAAATAGGTGAGAAATTAAAAATCAGACATATAATTACTAGAGGCAACAATAATAATCAAAAGGTGTTATTAATAAGCTATTTAATAAATGTTTATTGTTTATTATTCATCATCTTATTAATAAATGCTCATTTATTAAACATATTAATAAATGTTAATTTCCAGCATATTTTGGGTTCATTTTAAGCAAGCAATACAGTAATTTGTATACAACAGTTGAGTTAAATTAAACTACCCAGTACGTTGGGCAAACATTTAACCCAACCACTGGGTTAAAATAACCCAATTGCTGGGTTTGTCCAGTTTCAACCCAGCTTGGGTTGTTTTTAACCCAGCATTTTTTAGAGTGTATCTCTTTTTTGATGAACAAATTGTAATGTTCTGAATTAAAATACTTTTTAAAATGTTGATATTATTGGGGCAGGGGCGTAAAGTAAAAAAACAAAAACAATGTGATTGTCCTGATATAATTAAGGGGGGGGGGGCTGGACAAATTAAAAGAACAAATTCTTGTAAAGAAAACATTAGATAGTTTGGCATAATCTTTTATTATTATTATTATTATTATTATTATTTCTTAGAAAAAAAACAACAACTGCTTCTCTGCTTAAAGGTAGGGTAGGCAATTTTTTTATAAACACTTTTTGTTACATTGGTTGAAACTCTCTTCACATCCTGATAGCAATTAATAATAGAAGTGGTCTAAATATTAAAACATGTACAAATATCTTCTGTGGAAGTCTCAGGACCAAAAATTGTTTATCCAATCATTGCATCCTGTTCACATCCTCAGTCTGGGATTTATGCGTTTCAACACTATCAATGCCTAAATTAATCTGCAGCAGTCAGTACAAGTAAGAGCTCTGTAAGTTTTTTACATTCATTATTATTGTAATGTTATGTGCTTTGAGTCATGAGGTAATTTAACACCGTCTCTCATGACGCTTTGCAGTCTCTGCTCTGGTTGTGTGTGTTCATGTGCTTCGAAGGAGGCGTGGCTTTGGAGAGCGCTCTGATGGGACCTCATGTTTTCAAAACTGGCTTGCTATTGCTAGCCTCTCCAAAATTGCCTACCCTATCTTGTCTACTGAAGCAAAGTATATGGAGTCAAATTAATGCCTTAAAGTTTTGCACAAAAATAAAGTTTTGCAAAACACAAAAAAGAATTGAGCAATAAAAAAATGTTTTGCAAACAAAAATAAAGAATTGCAAAGGGAAAATAAAGTATTGAGCAGAAAAAAATAAGTTTTGCAAACAAAAATAATAATTTGCAAAATAAAATAAAGTAGTGCAAAAATAAAAATATAATCAATTACAAAAATCAATGACAGCTGTAATCCTATTTTATCCTTGTCACATATTTTTCATGCTCAAACCTACTAAATCATTTGCAACGCTCATTTTATTCTGCGTTTCAGTCAAGCGTGCGCTCACGAAACCGGTTTTCTTTTGCGCTGCACTTTTCTGTGCGGATCTCTTTATGGCACTGGTTTGACGTGGGGGTGGAGTCAAGAAACGGGGCACGCCCCCGCGAAATGCATTGGAGGGGAACGTAATCGGCGACAGGTGAAATAATTCTTTGACATGGGTAAAAATAATGAATGGTTTGTTTTTGTTGGTTTGTTCAGCATATGTTGTCGCCGATTACGACCCCCTCCAATGCATTTCTTATAGTAATATGACCCGTTGCGCTCTGTCTCACTGCCTGTATCCACTTTTGTGTCCTTAAATATTCGTTTTTTGGGGTCGACAGCTTATAAAAACTTATTTCTGGGTTTTTTAGTTTGTTAGCTGTACACCTTGTCACACAGCACCTTTTAGGTATTGTTCTGTTTTTTGTAATGAGTCAGAAAAGACAAGAAGGCAGCCTCACGTCAATGGAGACGGTTGGATTGTTTTTCCCTCGGTGGGCGTGGTTTTCAGATTATAATAAATGCGTTCTGTCTCTATCTGCGTCTCCTGCCGATGACGTGTTTCGCAGGGGCGTGCCCCCGTTTCTTGACTCCACCCCCACGTCAAACCAGTGCCATAAAGAGCGCAAAAGAAAACCGGTATCGTGAGCGCACGCTTGACTGAAACGCAGAATAAAATGAGCGTTGCAAATGATTTAGTAGGTTTGAGCATGAAAAATATGTGGCAAGGATAAAATAGGATTGCAGCTGTCATTGATTTTTGCAATTGATTATATTTTTATTTTTGCACTACTTTATTTTATTTTGCAATTTATTATTTTTGTTTGCAAAACTTATTTTTTTCCGCTCAATACTTTATTTTTCCTTTGCAATTCTTTATTTTTGTTTGCAAAACATTTTTTTATTGCTCAATTCTTTTTTGTGTTTTGCAAAACTTTATTTTTGTGCAAAACTTTAAGGCATTAATTTGACTCCATAAAAGTATTGTGGTGCAACAAACATACAGAAGCAAAAGACATCATAGAGAGGACCCCTGCAGACCCAGAAGTCTCTCCAAATGGTCATCGTGATTTCGCCAAGTAAGACATGTTCTTGGATCAACATATTTTGCTGATCCTGGAACAACATTCCTGCATGAAAATTTAGTCCTAATCTAACTTTTCCCTAAAATCAGAGGGAAATGATAGGTGAATAACACTGATGTAAATGCACCTAACCCTGGTTGCAAGCATAAACTTGACATAAACGGTAAACTTGCCCCTCAAATCTGATTGGTTGATTGGAATGTTGCTCCAGGGTCAACAAAAATGTTGATCCAGGAACATGTTTTACTTGGTGAAATCACGTTACCCTCTTGAAATATCAGATCATTTGAACTTTTAATGACAAGGCAAGATTAGTTCAGGTTGTAAATGTCATGTGCAAGGGGTGATTTTATTTTATATTTAATAAATCATGATACTAGTGAAAAAAAAAAATACATAATTATAATTATTTTTATTATATTTTAGATTGAAAAACACATTTAAACACTATATTTAAACACTGAATCCACGAAAATCTTTTATTCCTTTGCCAGCTTGAGTGCTGCTGTCATTAAAATACAAAAAATTCTTGAATTCATGTTAATTTTACAATTTACTCAAATTGTATTGCTGATAACAAAATTGGTAGTTAAAAAGATATAACATTAAAAAATCTAACATGAATGCATAATGAATAGTGGACTCTTGGACCTTTTTGGCAGTATTATCAATTAGTTCTTTACTGTGAGGAAAAAGTTTAATAATGGCATTTAGATCAGTGTGAAGAAAGCGGCGGTAGTGAAGTGATCAATATTGGCTCAAAAACTGCAGCAGATGTGCGGGGGCACTTCAGCTCGACATGGACGTGACCTTCTCTTGATGACTTCATTAAAAGCTGCTCATCACGGAGAGCAGAGATTGGCCGCCGCAGTCTGAGCCCAGACAGAATCTGGACTCAGCACTCAGATTTTTCCTCACAGGGAGCAGGAAGGCATCTGACAGCGATGCCAAGTTTTTGTCAAAGAAGCTCAGAACAAGCAGTGGGTTCTGGACAACGTCCACTAGAATGACAAGGACAGGGCCTGCTCTAAAAATACTGCACAGTGGGAGTGAATGCGAGGGAAAATTAGTTGAAATGTGGGATGGACTAGAAAAATCTGAGATAATGCTCACTGGCTAGGAAAACCTTGAGAGGAGAATTACTCCTGTCAGGGTTGGGAATTAAAAGGCAAAAATGCCACCAAAATGAACATAAATGCCACATTCAAGATAAGGGGAAAGAATAACTCTGCACAATTAAACTAAATCTATTGCGGCTGTTCTGATAATAAATAAATGAAAAGTGAAAAGTTGCATTTAGATATGCTCACATTGCATCTGATTTCCTTTTACGGGATTTTCTGTAGTGCAGCACATGTCTGTGTTGAGCTTATGAATGCATTGGCCAATCAGAGGCATTAAGATTAGTCACCACTGAAAACACCGGTGGTTTAAATGTGCACTCTCACTGACTCAATTCTGCACTCTTGCGAATTCTCTCATCATAAACAAGTGAAGATACCATGTAAGAGATTCATTTTGCAGCATAGACAGCTTCAGTGATTGTAGCAAGAATTTTTTGCGAGAGTGCATAACTTAACTGAAGTCATGGACCAGTCGTTGGGAACGTTCTGTGCTCGCTTCCTGTATTCATTCCCAGTTCAAATGAACATTTTGTTTTTCATGCTGCTAAAATAACCAATGTGAAGTCTTGATATTCTAAATAATGCATAATGCAAAATCAGTAAACTAATTAATTAACATTTTCAGCTTGTTTTGTTTGAGTAGGCAGAATATGACAAGCCATTTTACTGGTAAAAGTATATACTGAAGTAATTAAATTTAAGTATATGACTTAAAAGAAAACACAGATATATTTATTAAGGAAATGATCAAAATTGCTCTTACAAAGGTGAAAAATTTCCCTATATTGCCCTGTAGTGGAACAGTTCATTTCTGACCCTGGCTTCTGTCCACTTGCTCTATGCCAGACCACATTCCCATGATGCAACGCTCTTATTTTGAAGCCCAGATTATTGTATTTCTTCAGTCAAGCGTGTTTTATTCTGGTTGTTAGTGTCAAGACTGTCACCTGGACCTAGTTTTGAGACATTAAAATTGTCAATCTGTACATGTATAATGTTAAAAATAATACTTACAGTAGGATTTCCATATTGGTGGCTGATAATCTTCAGGATCTATAAAAAAAAGGATAATAAAAAAAATGTCAGGATGTCTTCTGTTCTGTGCTACGAACACGTGTTAAAATAATCATCTCTTGTCTGCATGTTCTCATTTAACACAGTCTATGAAACTTACTGTCAGGTTAGAGAGTGGCTGTAATCCAAGGTTATTATATTGATTCCTTAATGTTAAGTTATTCTGTAAGCTGTGATGCGTAATGCGCATGGCTCTGACAACATAATCCTTCCTCTACAACGCCCTCAGGGTTTACATGTTTTAACACTTCTTTCATTTAGTTCCCCTTCTTTAAGACAATAAATATACAAATGTGGATTTAACACACTTGTACAGCTAAAACTCACATACACAGGTTTGTTTTGCTATCTTAGTGAGGACATTCCATAGGCGTAATGGATTTTTTATACTGTACAAACTGTACATTCTATCTTCCTACACTACCCATCACAGGAAACATTCTGCATTTTTACATTTTTAGTAAAAAATTGTTTAGTATGTTTTTAAAGCTATTTTAAATATGAGGACTCATGAAATGTCCTCATACTTCATGTTTACATCGTAATATCAGTGTAATACCCATGTCATTATACAAATTTGTGTCCTCATAAATCACACACACACACACAGGTTTTTGTAATTTCTAAAATATGGGCTTTCAATCAATTAAACACTTTAACCAAATAAATAAATTAAATTATGACAATCAATTAACTGCATTTTGCATAAATGTACAAACCTGATTCCAAAAAAGTTGGGACACTGTACAAATTGTGAATAAAAACAGAATGCAATGATGTGGAAGTTTCAAATTTCAATATTTTATTCAGAATATATATATATATATTATATATATATATATATATATATATATATATATATATATATATATATATATATATATATATATATATATATATATATATATATATATATATATATATATATATATATATATATATATATATTTAGAATTTTACATTTCATGGCATCAACACATCTTAAAAAAGTTGGGACAAGGCCATGTTTACCACTGCGTGGCATCCCCTCTTCTTTTTATAACAGTCTGCAAACGTCTGGGGACTGAGGAGACAGGTTGCGCAAGATTAGGAATAGGAATGTTGTCCCATTCTTGTCTAATACAGGCTTCTAGTTGCTCAACTGTCTTAGGTCTTCTTTGTTGCATCTTCCTCTTTATGATGCGCCAAATGTTTTCTATGGGTGAAAGATCTGGACTGCAGGCTGTAAGCTGCCCATGCCACATGCACTCATGCAACCCCATACCATCAGAGATGCAGGCTTCTGAACTGAGCGCTGATAACAACTTGGGTTGTCCTTGTCCTCTTTAGTACAGATGACATGGCGTGCCAGTTTTCTAAAAAGAACTTCAAATTTTGATTCGTCTGACCACAGAACAGTTTTCCACTTTACCACAGTCCATTTTAAATGAGTCTTGGCCCAGAGAAAACGCCTGTGCTTCTGGATCATGTTTAGATATGGCTTCTTTTTTGACCTATAGAGATTTAGCCGGCGACGGCGAATGGCACGGTGGATTGTGTTCACTGACAATGTTTTCTGGAAGTATTCCTGAGCCCATGTTATGATTTCCATTACAGTAGCATTCCTGTATGTGATGCAGTGCCGTCTAAGGGCCCGAAGATCATGGGCATCCAGTATGGTTTTCCGGCCTTGACCCTTATGCACAGAGATTGTTCCAGATTCTCTGAATCTTTGGATGAGATTATGCACTGTAGATGATGATAACTTCAAACTCTTTGCAATTTTTCTCTGAGAAACTCCTTTCTGATATTGCGCCACAGCATTGGGGGAATTGGTGATACTCTGCCCATCTTGACTTCTGAGAGACACTGCCACTCTGAGAGGCTCTTTTTATACCCAGTCATGTTGCCAATTGACCTAAAATGTTGCAAATTGGTCCTCCAGCTGTTCCTTATATGTACATTTAACTTTTCCGGCCTCTTATTGCTACCTGTCCCAACTTTTTTGGAATGTGTAGCTCTCATGAAATCCCAAATGAGCCAATATTTAGTATGACATTTCAAAATGTCTCACTTTCAACATTTGATATGTTATCTATATTCTATTGTGAATAAAATATAAGTTTATGAGATTTGTAAATTATTGCATTCCTTTTTTATTCACAATTTGTACAATTTCCTAACTTTTTTGGAATCAGGTTTGTAACATTTACCGAGAAAAGCCCCCAGGGAATTCAAAGGTGTTAGATTATTTTGGCAGACAAAATCATTGATTAAATATTCAAAAATAGATTTTGAATGTCAATGAATGTTTGTTTTGCTTCATTTTTGTTTATTCTGACATTCTGATCCATTTTGCTGTGCTGTATCGAGTTGTTTTTGAACTTGGCAGATCAAAAGAGAGCAATAATCCATTTCATAATGTCACATATTAATTCTGTATAATTCTTGAGTGAGATAAACTGGTAAACTAATTTTGGTTTGCAGCACACCCAGGATGACTTAATAAATAACAGAAATTAATAGAAATAAGGTGGAGTTGGGGTTGTGGAAGGGTGACAGAACAATTGCCACAGAAATGAGATAAGACGCCATTTATATACTCGTTTATTGTCATTGACATTCTCCTCCCGAATAGAGCTCTATTCTATGGAAGCTTGTTTTCACCACAGAATTAATAACAAAAAAGGTAACTGCAACTTCTTATGTCTTTAAGTCAGAATTGTTTAGAGTTTAAAGGGTTAGTTCACCCAAAAATGAAATTTCTTTCATTAAGTACTGACCCTCATGTCGTTTCAAACCATAAGACCTTCGTTGATCTTCGGAACACAAATTAAGATATTTTTGATGAAATCCGAGGGTTTCTGAACCACACATTGGCAGAGTGTACCTTTTGAGATCCAGAAAGACATCGTTAAAATAGTCAACGTGACTACAGTGGTTCAACCTTAAATGTTACGAAGCAACGAGAATACTTTTAGCGTGCAAAAACAAAACAAAAATAATGACTTTATTTAACAATTTGAACTGTTGTCATACGCAGCTGACGTAGTGAACACAGTGAAGGCTTCCGTGTTTATGTCCGAACGCTTTACACATGAACAGCATGACGTATGCATGTGATGCTGACGCAGGAGCTGGGCACTAATAATATTTAAATGTCTGAAACCTTAAAAGAAACATTATGTGGCTGAAAACACTGCATAGCTGTAATATATGATAAGAGAAGAACGCGTCAATCTCGCAGCCAGAGCGCGAAACGACAGTTTGAATCTGGCAGTTATGTGAAATCGCTGAATGTTCTAAATCCCATATGTGGGGCCGTACGCCCAGGGGCACTGAAATAAAAATCCCATATGTGGGACCGTACCGCTCAAAGGGTTAATACCTTTCTGGAGCTCAAAAGGTGTAATGACGTTCCTGCCTATGTGTCAAAATCAAATGCATCTTGTGTTCAGAGGATGAATGAAGATCTTACGGGATTGGGACGATGTGAGAGTGAGTACTTAATGACAGAAATTTCATTTTTTGGGTGAACTAACCTTTTAAGTCAGTTTATATCTCACAATTCTGACTTTATTTCTCATTATTGTAAGATATAAACTCACAATTCTGACTTTTTTGTGATATATAATCTTGCAATTGCAGGGGAAAAAAGTCAAAATGGTGAGATATAGCCTAAAAAGCCACAATTACCTTTTCGATGGAAACTAGCTTCCATACCATATAGTTTGCAACTGGAAATTAGTGGGAAATTTCTGTTTTCCAGATCTCTCAGAAATGCTCTTCCAGTTCAAGCTTTGGGTGTCTTTCTAACTTCAAATAACATTATGGTATATACTTTCAAATCTAGGGTGAGCTAAATGAATGGGGAAGCAGCACCTCAAGTCATTTAAGCAAGTCATTTCTCAAAAGAACACAAGTCAGAGTCTGACATGGTTCAGTACGGCTGTTGAGCATGTTCATTTGCATACATCATGCATACTAATGAGAATGGCAGCCCTGTCCGTCTAAAACAGAAGAACACCTTACTACAATATTTTAATTAAAAAAAATCTCAGTTACTGTTTAACATGATAATTTAATACAGTACATTACTTTTAAAATATGAGATAAAAAATTAACACATTTAATCATACCCTCCTGAACTGTATGCAAATTATGTAAAGCAATTTAATCTGAGCAATTCAAGCTTAAAGTACTAAGTGCAGAGCAGATCAACACAGTTGTCCCTTGAGAAAAAGAAGTGCACTTGTAGTGTACATCAAAAAATGTACTTGCAGATAAAATATTCATAAAACAAAAGGCTATGACTATGTTTAAAAATTACAATTAACATTCAAGTGTCTGAAAACATTACACAAATATGTTCTTTTAAAGTAAAACAATTTTGATTTATTTTGATTAATTAACTGGAATATTGTGAATTTTTTAATTTACTGGCAATATTAATTTATAATTTATGAATTATTACTGATCATAAGGTAAACGGTATAAAATCTGCCAAATAGGTCATTCAATTATGCACCTAAATCTTTCTCTGAAGTCTAAATACAGAAGCCTGAAAGCATCAAAAGAAAAATACATTTATAAAACAAGATTTTCAGGCATAAATCAAAACAGTTCCTCTCACAGTCTAAAAAAATCAATATTAGTACGTAAAGTAGGCCTGACAGTAACTGCACAAACCCATAAACAGACATTTGGCAATAAGACAAAGACACTCATTTCACAATACATGCATGTGTGAGAAATAAACAAGACTGTGGTGATGATCAGCATTTTCTCATCCAGAAAAGGACCTGATTATCTGATCATTCATGGAAAGATTACCAAAAATCCCACACACCATTGTAAGCAATGACGCACTCATTGTGTGTGTCTGAGTTGAGAACAGTATCATACAGCCCTGGAAAGTATGTGAAAGTTCAGAATGACTGCGTGATCTTGTGTTTGCGAGAGAAAGACAGAAGTAGATCGAATAAGAAATATAGAGTGGAAAGTAGTAGCTGTTGTTTTGTTTTAGTAAAACAAATCAATGTGTGTTTTCTTCTCTTCACTGAGTACGTGCTGGTCTCTACGGATCCATGTCTTATTTCAGGCACTGTCTCTTTTAATGTCAGCACTTTACTGCGGCCAGTCAGCATTTCCTCACTGCCTACACACTCACAACCAAACAGAAGCTCAAAGTCCAAACCACAACACACACACAGCGCTCCATCCATCCTGCTACAACCAAACATACAACAACTGTTATACTACACGGGCTCACTCTGTATATGTCTTGTCAAAGTGGTAAACATTTAGTCAGCTTTGTTTATAAAGCCACAGGTGAAAAGCACACAAAAACCTGAGCTGCCAAGTTAAGATGCTCATAATGCCATAACTTGGCAATAGCTTTTCTGAGCCAGAATGAAAGGATTGTTGGGTTAGAGGCTTTGGCATGTGCTTGCAAAGAGAACATGATGAACGATGATATAGCGAGGTTTAAATGTTGGCTGAGGTTTGGATTTGTGTTTTTCTGGTCTGAATCCTTTGTAATTCATGAAGAATTGTGATTTTACATGCAGGCAGCAGTGCAGCACTAAGTATGGAGGAAAAACGTAAATTAAATGAAAATATAGTTCATCCGAAAATTAAAATTCTGTTTTATATATATTATATATATGTTATATATATATATATATATATATATATATATATATATATATATATATATATATATATATATATATATATATATATATATATATATATTTTATTTTTTTTTTTATTTTTTTTTTTTTTACAGTATAACTGTAAAATTAGAATGCTAATAAATATGGGTGTTATAATTTATCAATTTTCAAATTTTAAACAAAAGCACAGGGGGCCCCTTGTTTTGTTTAGGTGGCCAATTCTGTGCCTGTAAATTTTGACTGAATTTGAAAATATCATGTGGTGTGACCACTGCAGTTTTGCATGACAGATATATGTCCTAGATTGGCAGTTTTTGTGCTTTTATATTCAATTGAATTTCATTTCTGTGATCAAAGCTGAATTTTCAGCATCATTACTCCAATCTTCAGTCACATGATTCTTCAGAAAACATTCTAATATGCTGATATGCTGCTCGAGAAACATTTCAGATTATTATGTTTATATTGGGAACTGTGATATATTTTATTTACCAGGATTCTTTGATGAGTAGAAAGTTCAAAACAACATCATTTATTTGAAATAGAATCTTTTGTAAAATTATAAATGTCTTTACAGTCACTTTTGATCAATTTAAGCCTAATGTGTCCTTGATGAATTAAAGAATAGATTAATTTCAACTTAAATGAAAGTCAATTTAAAGGTGCCATCGAACGTTTTTTTACAAGATGTAATATAAGTCTAAGATGTCCCCTGAATGTGTCTGTGAAGTTGCAGCTCAAAATACCCCATAGATTTTTTTTAATTAATTTTTTTAACTGATTATTTTGAGGCATAATTAGAAATGCGCCGATTCAGGCTGCGGCCCCTTTAATTGCTCACGCTCTCCGCCCCCTCCCAAGCTTTTGACTCTATCGTTGCATAAACACAGTTCACACAGCTAATATAACCCTCAAAATGGATCTTTACAAAGTGTTTGTCATGCTGCATGTCTAATCGTAAGTATGGTATTTATTTGGATGTTTACATTTGAATCTGAATGAATTTGAGGCTGTGATCCGTGGTTAACGGCTAATGCTACACTGTTGGAGAGATTTATAAAGAATGAAGTTGTGTTTATGCATTATACAGACTGCAAGTGTTTAAAAATGAAAATAGCGATGGCTCTTGTTTCCATGAATACAGTAAGAAACGATGGTAACTTTAACCACATTTAACAGTACATTAGCAACATGCTAACAAAACATTTAGAAAGACAATTTACAAATATCACTAAAAATATCATGTAATCATGGATCATGTCAGTTATTATTGCTCCATCTGCCATTTTTCGCTGTTGTCTTTGCTTGCTTACCTAGTCTGATGATTCAGCTGTGCACAGATCCAGATGTCCTGCCCTTGTATAATGCCTCGATCATAGGCTGGCATATGCAAATATTGGGGGCGTACATATTAATGATCCCGACTGTTACATAACAGTCTGTGTTATGTTGAGATTCGCCTGTTCTGAAGACCCTCTTCGTGTCATTTGGAGTGACCACACATCATGTGGTGCGACCAATAATAACAATAACTGTATTAAATGAAAAATAAAATATCTACACTGAACAAAATTATAAATGCAACACTTTTGTTTTTGCTCCCATTTTTCATGAGCTGAACTTAAAGGTCTAAGACTTTTTCTATGTACACGAAAGGCCTATTTCTCTCAAATATTGTTCACAAATATGTTTAAATCTGTGTTAGTGAACACTTCTTCTTTGCCGAGACGATCCATCCATAATCAAGCTGTCTAATCAGCATTTTGATATGCCACACCTGTGAGGTGGATGGATTATCTCGGCAAAGGAGAAGTGCTCATTAACACAGATTTTGAACAATATTTGAGAGAAATAAGCCTTTTGTGTACATAGAAAAAGTCTTAGATCTTTGAATTCAGCTCATGAAAAATGGGGGCTAAAACAAAAGTTTAACGTTTATAATTGTGTTCAGTGTATTTATTTATTTAAATTGCAGCCTTAGCGATTTGATAATCGGACTAAGCCATATCACAATTTCAGTTTTATTTCGATTAATCGTGCAGCACTTCTTTGAAGAATGTTTCAGCTGTTTTTGTCCATATAAGGAACTCAATGGCTTCAAAAACAACACTGATTGAACCCTTTTGACTTTCATTGTATGCACAACAAACAAGACATTTTTCAAAATATCTTCTTTTTGTGTGAACTGTTTCTTTAATTGGCCCAGTATCAACGTTACAGTATTCAAGCAAGATAGATTAGCCTTCAATCAGTGTTTATATGAGCGCATGTTTGGATTAGTATTGTCTGCTGGAGCTCAGGGGTGCTGGCGTGCTGCAAACAATACAAAAAATGAATTATTCTTCAGTGGCTCGTTTGGAAAATTTGTGATTTCTTTTGGTGATCTGCCAGGTGCTTTCTTTGCATTATCGCTGGATCTAATAGAGAGGCAGGAGAACACTGACGGAGGAAACCTCAGGGTCAGGAGGTGCATACTGCCTATTCACAAAACACTCCCGACTACTTGCAGTATGTCAATTAACAGTGAACAAAGGTTTCAAAAAGCCTGAATATGAAAAATACTGAAGTCAGTGCAATTAGAATGGTGAAGGTTGGTCTTTGTGAAGACTATGAAAAGATGTGACTGAAAGATTCAGTACAAAATCAAACTATACTGCATCTTTCTTGATTAGAAACCAGATTTGCTGCGGTCCTCAGGAGAAAAGGCTTTTAATTAAGCAAATTTCCTTGCCTCAATGCTACAGGCAATCTGTGAGAACTGTTTGCCATTACTGAAAAAAAGAGACTAGATGAATCTGATTACAATGTTCCAAGGACAAATTGTTGGAGATGTGCTGTAAAAGCTCTTATTATATTCAACTTCTCCCATAGCTCTAAAGCACAGGCATCCATTTGTGGTAGTATTTTACAGGCTGGGTAATGTTAAATGTCATTTGCTGTTGACTTTCAGGCTGTTGCAGGAAAGATACCATTGCTTAAAAGAATCCGAGAGCGTAAAAGCTGCTTTGAGATGGAGAGTTGGGCGACTATCTGCAGCTCTCACACACCCTCACAGCTCCCACTTTCTCAGGCAGACTCTTATCTCTCACACAAATTAAAGCTCGGCGGATGAGAGGGAACAGGCATCCTTAGGGCAGAACATAGAAATGCAGACACAGACTAGCAGTATGTACTTCAAACGAACAGCCCGTCTAAAATATGTGCATGTGGAGGAACACAGCCTTAGCAAAACCTGACGAAAAATATATTATCTAATCCCAACACCTTCACATATACACACACATAACGTTTATCATTGTGGAGACTTCTATTGTTTTTATATTGAGCTAATGATTTTTAAATTCCCCACAGGTTTACTATCCATTATGGGCGGCGTTTCTTTGTTAACAGCAGCAGCATCTTTAGGGCCATGGCAAAAATGATTTTTTTCTTTTTTGAGTTGCGAATGCGAGTTTGCCAATTAAAAGATATACTGGCAAGAAATATCTTTCTATCAAGCTGTACACACTGGCAGCATGCAAAAACAAGCAATTCCACCACTGTTATTCGACTCACAAACATGAGTCTTATGACCTGTTTTTTTTTTTTTTTTTTGTGAATCAAAAACAGGCTGAATTCGGAAAAGCATACTAGAATACTACTCTTAATATAATATAAAGTAATTGCAGAAATAGTCAGAGTATATGGTAGTATGCTGTTATGAATTCAGCAATACAGCACGATCACTCACTGTATGACTTCTAAACAAATTATGGCCTATTCGCACCATAGACGATAACAATAACTATAATGATAACTCAGCCTGGTCTCATTGTTAAAGGTGCCATCGAATTGAAAATTGAATTTACCTCGGCATAGTTGAATAACAAGAGTTCAGTACATGGAAATGACATACAGTGAGTCTCAAACTCTTATATACAAACTCTTACATCTTTTACTTCTTATATAATTCTAATTTGTTTAAAAGACATCCGAAGAACAGCCGAATCTCAACATAACACCGACTGTTATGTAACAGTCGGGATCATTAATATGTACGCCCCCAACATCTGCATATGCCAGCCCATGTTCCCAACATTATGAAAGGCATTACACAAGGGCAGCCAGAAACGTCTGGATCTGTGCACAGCTGAATCATCAGACTAGGTAAGCAAGCAAGAACAACAGCGAAAAAAGGCAGATGGAGCAATAATAACTGATCCATGATAACATGATATTTTTAGTGATATTTGTAAATTGTCTTTGTAAATGTTTTGTTAGCATGTTGCTAATGTACTGTTAAATGTGGTTAAAGTTATCATTGTTTATTACTGTATTCACGGAGACAAGAGCCATCGCTATTTTCATTTTTAAACACTTGCAGTCTGTATAATTCATAAACACAACTTCATTCTTTATAAATCTCTTCAACAGTGTAGCATTAGCCGTTAGCCACAGAGCACCATCAAACTCATTCAGAATCAAATGTAAACATCAAAATAAATACCATACTTACGCAATTAGACATGCTGCATGACGAACACTTTGTAAAGATCCATTTTGAGGGTTATATTAGCTGTGTGAACTTTGTTTATGCAATGATAGAGTCGAGAGCTCCGGGGGCGGAGAGCGCAAGCATTTAAAGGGGCTGCAGCCTAAATCGGCGCATTTCTAATTATGCCCCAAAATAGGCAGTTAAAAAAATTATTTAAAAAAAATCTATGGGGTATTTTGAGCTGAAACTTCACAGACACATTAAGGGGACACCTTAGACTTATATTACATCTTTTAAAAAAACATTTGATGGCACCTTTAATATGTAGGTATTAATACGTAACTTTCAAAGACACAAAACATACATTTTTGTATGTTTAGAAAGATGCTAAAACGTAAAATATTGGCATATTTGTTCAGCGAAAAAACTTAAAATATTTACGAATCTTTCATGTCATAAAGATATATTTGTATAATTTCCCTTTTATCGTTTTGTAGATAAATGTAAGATCCCTAAACCCCACCCTGAACCTAAACATACCCATTTTATACAGAATATTAAAGTCCCCCTGAAATTAAAATGTAAGTTTTTTAGCTTTTAGCATGAATATGTTAGCCTTAACGTTATTAATAAGCTAATGTGCTCAAAAACAATGACAAAATTCACATTTAGGAGATATAAGCATTCAAAACTTACAGTCTCTCACTTCTGCTAAAATGGATCACGGATTTTCATGACATCACATCGCACTTCATCAAATCTTCGGTCCAATCAAATGCTCTCCAGAATCTGAAGACCCTCCTACACTATCAACAGACACTGAAGCTCGGCTGAAATCGGTCATTTGTTCACACATTTACTAGTTTCTACATGGTGAATGACACATAATGCACAATATACAGAACATGGAACGATTCAGACAGTGTAAATATGCTCTCCATTGATGCGAATGAAGTCCGTTTTCACGTTAGTGTCATGTGAACTGCAGAGACACGAGAGCAGAGACTGGATCATATCCACGAGTCGGCTCAGACCACAAAAGGTATCGGACCCATTTGAATTCTGCACATAATGCTGTATTTTAAAGTGATATAGAGGGCATTAGGAGGAGAAACGGTTAGATATTAGAAGGAAATTGAGGTTTTACAGAGTCTAACGGCTCTGGCTGAGCTGTAACATAAATGAAACGCTATTGGCTATTTTTAAAAAGGGGCGGGGCATATGTTTGATATGTCCCTCCCTGTCTTCCTTTTTCAGTTGAAATTACATCAACACATTGAATAACGTGTTCCAAGACACTTCAGCGGGCTTTTAAAAGAATAAAACATAATGGACAGAAATGTGTAGGAAAATGTCAATTTTAGTAAAAATATAACATTAAAATTACATTTTAAGCCACTAATCCTACACCTACCCCTAAACCTACCCATAACCATTTGTTAAAAGTAAGTACTGTCATAAATAAAAGAATAACAGACAAACAAGCGTAATCACAATAATTTATTTATTGCGAAAATGTCATAAGTGGTACCAAAAGTAGTTCAAATGATGATGAGTTGCAGTCGCAGCCCTCTCTGATGGTAATGTTTTTTTGATGGGGTATTTAAGTTATTTATCCATGAAAATATGAATCCGGCTTCTCTCCATGAAGGCGAGCACTCATTTCAAATGTCAATCCACTGAAACACGGCATGTCGAAATCTGTGACGAAGCAGGTGAGAACCAATGAGCATTCGATATCAGTGCCGTAAACCATGTCGTAAAGGTTTTGAGGGCGCAACTTTCAAATTTGAATCATAACGAGAGCGGGCTGAGAATGAAGATACAGATATCTGGATAAAAGGCTGAATTTGGATCTGTTCCTTACAGACATATTGATTATAAGGATCTGGAGTACAGCAAACAAATTGATGTGATTTGTGTGTATCTTATGGTTGAATTGTCAGTCGCTGCATAGGAGAAAACACCTTCTGTGTTGCACAGCAAACAAACTAAATATTACAAATATTAACATGGTTAAACAATTACAGAAATTTTATTCATTTTAAGGTTTCCAAGTGTAGTTTTGTTTATTATGTAATCCTCCGAAACGAGTTTGCAGCACAAGTCATGAACAGAAAAGTTATTTCATATTAAGTAGACGAGTAAACTGCATTCAATAAATTTGACTAAAACATGTATTGATATGAGAATTGAATACAACAGATTTAAAACAATAATGCCACGATTTTGATATTAAAGGTGCTGTAGAACGTCTTTTTAAAAGATGTAATATAAGTCTAAGGTATCCCCTGAATGTGTCTGTGAAGTTTCAGCTCAAAATACCCCATAGATTTTTTTTTTTAATTTTTTTAACTGCCTATTTTGGGGCATCATTAAATATGAGCCGATTTAGGCTGCCGCCCCTTTAAATGCTCACGCTCCCGCCCATGGAGCTCGCGCTTGCCTTAAACAGCATAAACAAAGTTCACACAGCTAATATAACCCTCAAAATGGATCTTTACAAAGTGTTTGTCATGCAGCATGTCTAATCGCGTAAGTATAGTATTTATTTGGATGTTTACATTTGATTCTGAATGAGTTTGATAGTGCTCCGTGGCTAAAGCTAACATTACACACTGTTGGAGAGATTTATAAAGAATGAAGTTGTGTTTATGAATTATACAGTCTGCAAGTGTTTAAAAAATGAAAATAACGACAGTCTTGTCTCCGTGAATACAGTAAGAAACGATGGTAACTTTAACCACATTTAACAGTACATTAGCAACATGCTATTACATTATCGCTATAGTTATCTTTATGGTTATCGTTCTTGATGTAAAGAATCAGTCTGTATCCTTCATTCCCCTAAATCTATCAGAGCTGGTTGCTGAATCAGCATCTTACTCAGTATTTAACTGAATTACATGATTTCATTATTTTCAGCAGGTTTTGTATCAATACAGACTGCTTGTCCATATGACAATGTTAAAGGTACTCATAAAACTTATTCCATAAAACAAATCAACAGAAATCTACATGATCTTGAATTTCATGTTAGGGCAAAAGATTTTCCCCATGCGGATTTCACATCAGGTTTAGTTGGTCATGTGAAATTGCCCTGTTTAAAAAGTGCGTGTCCACTGGTGTAGCAGAGCCTTTTTAATTAATTCTTTTGGAAGATGAGCTTCACACTTGCGTGGTGGATTATGGGATTGACAGCAGGTCAGAGAAAGCATTGAGAGCATCTGAGAGAAGCTCAACTTTATGCAAACATCAATGGAAAAACATCAGACGGCAGCCTATTGCCATGAGGTAGAGATATTATATGTAAAATGTAAGTTGCTTTTGTTTTTTATTATTGTTGTCTTATATTAAGTGGAATTTGGATGTGTAAAACCCCAAAAGAATTCTGAAGAAAACATTGTCTGTAGAGACATTTAGTCCAAAAATGTCAGCAAAATTATGTCCACACACACAGCAGTCTGTTTCAGTCAACATACATATGTGAATATGCAATACACACACACACACACACACATATTTAGTGCTGATCCAGTGTTTTGGGGACATGTTCCAGCTCCTGCGGGGAGGCCATCTGTACAGTATGCTGTTCTGTAAGAGCTGGGCTACATTATTATACAGACTCTACGTCTCTCTAAGGCACAGAAAGCAATGCCACACATCACTTCCACTTCACACAATGAGCCTAAAGAGCGTGGGGATCTTCAGGAACAGAACTGACAAGAAATGTGGAGAATTTTGTGACTATGTGCGAGACAAGGCATCAGACAGAGTAACTGTGAGGGAAGGCAAGATGAAGTGTGTTTATCCTGTAACACTGAATGCAAGTGAGGGTGGGTTTGGGTATTTTCCTGTATGGCTGTATGCCTTTGTTTAATTGTGTGTGTGTGTGTACACATACATGCGCATGTTGGAAGCCCCTCACTTCTGATTGGCAAAGGAAACACACACAGTCTCACGTCGCCAGACATTTGACTCGCTGTATACAATGTCTGGTCTACATATTATATTATATTATATTATATTATATTATATTATATTATATTATATTATATTATATTATATTATATTATATTATATTATATTATATTATTAGTTTAATTTCTTGGTTTTCATAAAAGCTTGGTATGAATTTCAGTCATCCAAAAGTACTGATAATTTTAAAAACAAAACAAAAAATGGAATATATAATTTTTCTTGTGGATAACTTTTTAACTTGCTACGAAGTGTCTCAAATTAAACTTTTAAAGATTTGATTCCACTAAACTGACAAACGTTGGTGCTCATGTATCAACATAAATACCTATACACAAAATACTTAAATGAAAGTATTAAATATAGCTGCGAGCAGCAATTATCGGGATTCAAACATTTTAAGGCCTTTAAGCAAATGCGTAAAAAGAAATAATGTTTTAATTAGCATAGATGGAAAAGACCATTTAAAGCCAATACAGGCAATTTACCATAGGAAATTTAGGATTTATAAAGCTTCTTAACAGTTATCGAGGTTAAGCCAAAACTATTTCTCCAAAGTTGGTTTTCGAAACAATCTCCAATATTTAAAGGTTCCCTAGAATTAAATATTGAATTTACCCTGGCATAGTTAAATAACAAGAGTTCAGGACATGGAAATGACATACAGTGAGTCTCAAACTCCATTGTTTCCTCCTTCTTATGTAAATCTCATTTGTTTAAAAGACCTCCGAAGAACAGGCGAATCTCAACACTATCAAACTCATTCAGAATCAAATGTAAACATCCAAATAAATACTATACTTACATGATCCGATGTATGTATACAGTATGCATGATGAACATCTTGTAAAGATCCATTTTGAGGGTTATATTAGCTGTGTGAACTGTGTTTATGCTGTACAAGGCAAGCGTGAGCTCTGGGGGCACGAGAATTAAAGGGGCCGCAACCTATATATCGGTGCATAGTTAATGATGCCCAAAAATAGGCTGAATTAAATGAATTAAAAAAATGAATTAAAAAAAATCTATGGGGTATTTTGAGCTGAAACTTCACAGACAAATTCAGGGGACACCTTAGACTTATATTACATCTTTTAAAAAGAAGTTCTACCTTTAACCTTTAACTAACGTTTTGATGGACAGTGGTGGCAAAGTTGCTTAGAATGTGGTATGAATGTCATGGACGTGTGCAAAAAAATTGCACAATACACAATTTGCACGTGAAAAACACACTGGGAGTCAAACAGGTCCAGTGAGTTTCATTCCGATTGGCCTCCGTTAAGGTCTTTGCGCAGTCCGAAATTCACGTCCGAAATTTTTGCACGTTAAAAAATAAATATGACCTCACGTTGTGTCAATCACGTTTACACACTGCCTCCAAATTTTCGTCTATCATAAAAAAAAAATTCGGATCAGGTTAAATTTTCTGCATTTTTCGGGTCCGTAGTAAGCATTATGAGAGGTGTATTGACAATTCAGAGCCACCGTACAAGCGAACGCCAAAATCCAGAATGGCGTCTGACAAGTTAATCCACTTTGTCTCGCAGCACAAAGCACTGCATGACAAAGTATGGAATACAAAGAGACGGAATATAAAAGTTTTTGATCAGTATTTCCTACACATACAGTGATTATTTCGGAATAATCCTGCAAGGAGGTGGAACTCTCCTTCCCCTCTACGCAATCTCAGGATTGGATGGACCCAATATTTCCTTTCTTTTTCTCGTTTTAAGAAAAGAACGGACAACAAAATCATCCTCACTGCTTGAACACTCCATTTTGTATTGTTTTGCAAATTTTTCGCAATGGATTAATTCATACGCATCAGACTCAGTGTGCAAGGTTTCCGTCTGTGACAAATTTTTAGAATAAATAAGAAAAAACGCATACAAAAATTTTGGATTCCTTCTCTGAACCTTGTCTGAAAGCTGCTCAAAATTCATTGGCCTATGGTGGACATGTTTTTTAAAATATGTCACTGTCCTCATAAACAATCAGGGCACCTCGATCGAACACACTGCATCCCAATCAATCAGACTAACAATGAAGTAGTTATAGCCGTTTTCATGTTTTTTTCCCTGTTATAGTGCCACCAAGTGGCCAGTCACCACATAATTTTTTCACACGAGCACAGAATGAGCTCTTACATATGTATGCTGAGCTTGGTGAAAATATCTCATTGCGTTCACGAGTTATAAGTGGCTCCACCCACTTCGAACATTTTGGCGGCCCTTAGGGACCGTGAATGGAAATGTAAACTTTTTTTGATAATTATAAGACTGCAGAGAATCTTGCTGCACTGGTTTGGTTTCGATCAGGCCAAAAACCTAGGACTAGTTCGCAAAAGTAGGTTTTTCAAAAAAATCCAAAATATTTAAGGAATCTGACTATTTAAGAAAAATTTGGAAAAGGACTACAATGATATAAAACACTTGAGCCTAAGCCTAATGGTTTAGGCATTTCATACTTTTGACCGCTGTAGCACCCCTGTCTGGCCGATCAGGGTGAGCCTTGGTGACGTTGTAGACAGTGTGAGTACTACCACCCCTTAAAGTTTCAAGTAACTAGGATTTACGGTTTGGTCTGCCCAATCACTTTTAGGGGAAAATGCTGATCCTTGGAAATTTGAAGAGTTACAATAGGGTTTCAGCGCTACACGCTTGAACCCCTAATAAAACATCCCTGTATATGCAAACACCAGAAAGTTGCGCAAGTCTAGTCAATCAGATAAGATCTTTCCAGATCAAGAAAGTGATTTCCAGTTTCATGTGCAAAATGCATCAGACGGTCAGTGAACAGACTGATGAGGGTCCATGGGCCTGCCATCTAAGATTACACACATGTACACACACACATGTACAGTACACGAGCACACACAGACACATCAATAGCAGGGAGATCCATTGTTTGGTAATGTGATTCCAGAGGGTGATGGATGACCATGGGGATATCCACAGAGGTGATTAATAATAAATGCAGAGGCACGGGAAGAGGTGAGCACTAAAAACTCTCTTCTATCCTCTGGTTCTCAACAAAACTCTATCCAGCAATAAAACAGCAGGCTTAAATAAGCCTCTTATTTCACTCAGTCTCACTGACTGTAAAACTACAGCAGGAATCACACAAGAAACCATGAAGATGACCACTAATGGACAGACCATATTACAGTGGCTTTAGTAAGAAACGAAAGCATTTAAAAACAAGACTATAATAATGAGCAGCTTTGCAAAGAGCAAAAGAGAGAAAGTACCATTTTCGGGCCAGTAAGTGATGTGCACGCCTCATTTAGCAGCTCTGTCATCATCACAGGCTGAGCTTCCATTCAATCCTTCGCCCCTTCATTCATGCTTTTTTTAGCTACGTGTAACAGCTTAGAAAAGATCTCGAAAAACCGAGGTTCTTTTACATGACCACTGCTATGAGACATTTACCCAGACTTCAGTCTGCAGCTTAAGTGATTTTGTTTGCATGAATTGATTGTACGAGATCTTCTATTCACTTTTTTCCTTAGCTGTTGACTTTGATGTTAACCAACTCCAGGACAAGGATCAGAGCTTTATACCTCAAAAAGCCGATGCCGTCTGCAATGCAAAGAGGCCGAGTGAAAGGACAGGCAAGCTCTGTTGTGAGTTATCTCTCTTGCTGTTTGCTTAGCCGAGCTTTTAATCATGTGATCTGTTCCTGCTGTAGAACTCACTTTCACTTCCAGAAGAACACAGAACAGAACCACAAAAAACAGACATGATTTTCATGATGGCTATGACCGAGTCACAGCCAGATGTGTAGACTGCAGACTACATGTGAAATCAAAAAGAACCATTTTTAGATCAATGACACAAATATATCAGTCCAAATCAACTAATTTTTCAAAAATGTTTTAGAAAAAGTTTTAAATACAATTAATTTTCATATTTTATATATATATATATATATATCAATTAAATGGTGCAACCAACACACAGAAATATCTTTATAAGACTTTGTAAAGGTCAAGAAGTCTCTTAAAATAACAGATAATTAATTCATTATGTGGGTCAATAACATGACCCAGAATAATAATAAAAAGCAATAATATGACATCCAAAGTATGTAAGGTAGTACAACTTGATCTCTTTTATTGAATCCAAAAGGTTTTAATTATATTTTGCTACATAAAAAAGTTATTTTAAAGATTTTGAAGTGTCAAAAGGTCATTCGGTTTCATTTCATTTGTGATTAAAATATCTTAAAGTGTAATAAATGTATATATTTTTTATTCTGGCATAATTTTATAACATCATATATTAACAGTGCAAAATGGTATTAAAATTATGTGTAGAATTTGTTGCTTTGTTATGAAAAGACGAATTTCATTGATGTCATTTGGATTAACTGAATGACAGTATAAAGGGATCATTTTGGATCAAGTCATGAGGTAAATATCATGTGACAGGATGTGACATCATTCAGACACCTGCAAAGGACCACACTATTGTGAAGCAAAGTAACTGACTCTCTTTTAACTATTTGAAAAACTCATGTTTTCACTTGTATGTCCCGAAATATCAGGTCATTCGGTACAACCGCTATAAAACATGGAAAATGTTGTAATACTTAAAAAAATGTGTACTAAATATAACATGTTTGATTGTACTTTTACTAGCTAGCTATATATCAGCCTGTTAGCATTGTTTGAAAATATCGTCATTTGGTATAACCAAAAATGTCATTCGGTAAAACCGAAATTTTGGGGAAAAATTGTCCATCTTGTAATAAATGACAAAAACAGTGTTAATTGATTATAAAAAACATATAATCTCATTGTTAACACTTAATCAGTCTTCAAAATTAATTATATCTCCATAATATTTGACACTTTTAAAAACACACACACACACGCAAACACACACACACACACTATACCAGTCAAAAGTTTGAGGTCAGTATGTTTTTTTCAAAGAAATTAATACTTTTAATCAGCAAGAACGCATTTATTTGATCAAAAGTGAAAGTAATGTAGTATGTTCAAAAGATTTCTATTTCAAATAAATGATGTTCTTTTGGACTTCGTATTCATCAAAGAATCCTGAAAGAAATCTATCATAGTTTCCGCAAAAATATAAAGCTGCAAAACTGTTTTCGGGACTGACGATAATTAGAAATGTTTCATGAGCACCACATCAGCATATTAGAATGATTTCTCAAGGACCATGTGACACTGAAGACTGAAGTAATTCTGAAATAAATTACACATTAAAATACAAAACAGTTATTTTGAATTGTAATAATATTTCACAATATTACTAATAATTAGCATTTTTAAGTAATGATATTATTAATATACTGAAAATTCTTACATTCTTACTTGATGATCACACCACATGATACGAGTCATATTACAGAAGTAAAATAGGTTGTAAATGCCGTTCCATGCTGACTTTTAAAGAATTAACCCCATGCAGATTCATAATTACGCAAGTAGTCATTTAGCAGTTGCTTTTATCCAAAGTCTTATTCAAAGTGACTTACTGAAGTGCACTTATTATCAAGACAACCTAGGGTTAAATGTCTTGCTTAAGGGTACGGTGGACATGCGACTCCCTCCATACTGGAATTAAACCAGCAACCTTCTGGTCAAGTTCCCCAAGCTTAAGTCAATGCCACACCTTCAGATTAGAAGAAATCAAATCAGCACAAACCCATGAAATCACCCATAATTTCAACATCGTTCACAAGCTTGCAGTTCTGAGCTGCAGTCCCAGTTTTCCTTTAGGAAAACATCAAAGCTCAAACTGGCCTTTGATGTCAAAAGAGCTGAGCAGAGCGGCATCCATCTCTCTCTGCCCTGCATTTGTTTACAGCCTTGTCCTTGGCTAATATAAAGCATAACGGGTGCGCACTACACACGAACAAACTGGATGAAACAAAGTTTCTGCCAAAAAAGTGTTTTTCCAACATAATGATACTCCTGTGACAGACATGGCGAGCCTGGTAGAGGCGCGGTATACGGCATCCAATGATTACACCGGGGGCACGGAGCTAATGACAGCTCTCCGTACCGCAGGCAGAAAAGACTCTCCGCCTTCTGCAGGCCTCGCGGCCACAGCGCAGTTCTGCTTCTTCAGCAACATGCATGTGAGATAATCTATTTGGGAATGGATGGCGACCACGGAGAGTCATGGCTTGGCTTGATCCCTTTACTGGATCTCAAGAGCCCGTGGCTTGGCGTGGGGGAGGAATCGCGGTTCTGTGCGTCTGGATGAAGAGTTAAAGCAAGCATGAATTGAATTAGACAAACCCTCTCTCCCTCTCTCCCAAGGTCACTATTGAGCTTCAATAAAATGAGTGCCTACTTGAAAATGGTTATTCTTTACACGCCCATTCAACAAAGCTTGTTATTTGAACTTGTACTCCCTTGAGACGTGTAATGTCCCTCAGATCATACACATCCCTCCTTCTGTTCTTACAAACGCAACGGCAAGCGGAGCAGCATGAGAACAGGGTGTTAACATGCATTTCTATGTGGGAGTGATTCTGAGTGCGCCTCCAACCTTATCTCTCCTCTCACTTGTGATCGGTTTATTTAAACACCTGGCTTTTCACACCTCCATCCAACCGAACGCTAGACATTTACTGTGTTTTGTGTCTTACAGGCAATTTATGGATGGTAGTTTATGCATTTTTCATCTAACCTCACAAAATGTGAATAAGTCATACTACAGTACATAGATCAAGTTTGGGGTCAGTGTGTTTTTTTCTCTTTTTTAAGAAATTAATCTTTTTTTTTCAGCAAAGACACTTTAAATTGATCAAAAGTGACAGTAAAGACAAAATATTAGGCAGCACAGCTGTTTTCAACATTGATAATAATAATAATAATAGATGTTTCTTGAGCACCAAATCGGCATATTAGACTGATTTCTGAAGGATCATGTGGCACTGAAGACTGGAGTAATGATGCTTGTCCATCACAGGAATAAATTACATTTTAAAATATATTAAAACAAAAAACAGTTATTTTAAATTGTAATAATATTTCACAATTTTAACGTATGTGTGATCAAATAAAGGCAGAAAACATCACTACAAGGGTAGTGTACAAGGGTGTACATCTAAATGTGTGTAGTTGGTAAAAAATGCAGTTTGGTACCTGTGTGAAAATTATGTCAAACGTTTTGAAAATTAACAGGTAATTGTAGGTGGAAGATGATATATTGGCGATCAAACTTCTGCACATGTGATAATGCAGCTTAAACACCATTCAGCTCGGCTACGAAGATGACAGGTCATTTTAAAAGCTCATTTTCAACATCAATAATTTCTTGGGGATAATAAGATCAGGATAATAGAAAATCTCTCAAGTGAATAAAACAGAGAGAGGAACAGCTTTTAGGGTAATTCGTTTTCAACACACGCCCATGAAAACATTTGATGACTCATTTTAGATGCAGAAAATTCTGAAATGTTGGGATTTAGGATATATGCCTGTTGTAACCGCGATCCCTTGAGACAATGGGCGGGAAGTGCATTTGTACTGGATGTGTCCAAACCAGTTTTTGGTTCCCACGTTACAACATGTTCAAATGGACACAACATAATCCGAACGATCCAGTTTTTAAAGTTTAGAACATCTTCAGAGAGATTGACTGTTGTTGTTGGCATTACTGGCAGTGATATATACTTGGGATATTAGCAGTTGACACTGATGACAAATTTGTGAACAATGCTGACATTGTACTATTGCTGTTATGCCCAAATTACCCTTGGGTCATTCCACAAAATAAGTCTTTTCTGGTTTGAAAAGGTGAAATTTCGGATTTTAAACATTCCAACAGACCAAGTCTTTAATGTTAATGTTAATGAAGCTGCAAGTGTAGAGTGTTAAAGTCGCGATACAACAGAAGTAGTGACAGACAACTTCAGTGTTGTGACGTAAATCGGAGTGAAAATGTTATCGAAAAAGAAAAACAATATAGTGCTGGGACTTGGTTCGATCCATCAGGTTTTGAATGGATGGAGGAAGATCTGAATGTGAGCTTACAGTCGACTGAAAGAAAGGGGCAGGGTTTGTACGCAAACTAAATGATTGGACAAGTCTGTCATTTCAACGAAAGAGTGAGTTATTTTGATTACAAATTATGAGGTCAAAAAAAGCAAAATGCACGGATGAATCATTCACAAGGTCATATGCTGATATTTCCACAAATAATCGATTATCTGTTCTTTAATGTATAAAATCATAGCTGATTATTTATAGTAAACCTCACAAAATATAAGATAAAAGTTATGTTATTTATATGAACTTAAGGAGAAGTTCTAGTAACATGGTTGCCACAACTTAATATAAATATATATTAGAGAGAGAAAAAATACAAAATGCTTTTAATTCTACATAAAATGTCACTGCATGCAGTAACCAATGATAGGATTAAAAAAGAGGATATTATTTGGAAGAATTACAATAAGTATAACTGAGCACTTTTTTTACCTCAAGCCATAATGTAGCAAACAGTTATCATGATCAAACCAGACTCGTATTGCTCTGTTTGTTATGTCATGTACATATAATCATAAAGAGGTGGCCTGTAAAACTCGTGCACTGTGAGTGTGACATTACACAACCCTCTGTCACCGTGCATTGCTGATATCAACGACTACATGCGCTTACATTGGTGAAGGAAGTCAAAGGTTGGTCTAGTTCGTCCTGGATGAAGGAAAGGTACTGTATGACACACCTCTTCACCATGTTCAATCCTGTCTGCTTTAATTACATCCAAAACCACAGAAATGAAACTGGCAATCAAATCCTTTCTTCCATAATCACGTCAAGTGCTTCTTCAGGTTCCCAAACAAAATGTTTCATTTTGATTCAATAGTACTCACCCGAAGAGACGGAGGAACCCGACAGACTGGAGTTACTGGACGCTGCCATCTCGTCTAAATCACTGAATGTACCCGCTTACTGGCGTCTGTTAGGGCTTGACAGCTCTCCCATCTCAGTCTCTGCTCTCCTGACCTGTCCGTAGCTCTCCAGAGTTCCTCCTAAACGGCCGATAATATCCAGCTGTGAGAGTCGGATCAGACGGGAGTCGCCAAAGCTGCCGCATTTACAGGCGCGTGTGTGGCAGCAGAAGAACCATATGGTGAAACTAGTTGGTACAACATCAAATATACGTACAGAAAATATGACAACTCATCTACTCGTCATCGTAATGAAATGCAGAATTCAAAAAAACTTCCAAGCCGTTCCGTGCGCTGTCAGTGCCAGTAGGTTTCGCCATATTTAGAGAGAGGGATTTTACTGTATCGCTTCCATGTGCCACTTCAAGGCTCGTAATAAACACACAGTGTGTGCAACGGTGAATCCGCCTTCTTAAAGTGGAAGAGACGCGCGTCACTAGAGCGCGCACATTCCTCCTGTCTACCTGACCATGCTGTAAGTGTATACCCTACGACTGTGTGCTGTGGCCATATAAGAAAGTTGAATTCCTAGTGCTGTTTAAAAATGTTACATGTACAGAACATTGACACTATAATACTAATGCACCGTACAGTAACAATGATACAGTAGCCTAGCTACACTTTGGTTTATGCATGAAAAGTAACTCATTTTAAACACTTCAAATGCTTGTAGCTAAAGTTTATAACATGTCACTGTACACTTTACAACATGTAATTTTGTCACACCCACTTAAAAGCATGTTGCACTTTCCACGAATATGGTACAGAGTAGGTCCAGAAAAGAAATTACACTTTTTATGTCTCAACACAAATGGTCATTTACCTTCAGCAACTGTTGCTTGTCATTCTCACGAGGTCAAAGTCAAACTAAATATTATATAAGCTGATTTTTACTACTCATTTTCTATGAGGGTTGCCTTTTTTGGAACATTTGAGTGTATAAATACAGTTTAAACCATTTATTTGTGTGATTTTCTATAAACATCAAAATGAAATCGTTTGATGTATGCAATCAACACTACTATTTGTGTAAAAATGCATTACTTGCGCTCTAGAAGGAGCCCAAATAATGTTACTTCACTGTAAAAAATGTATTTCATGATTTGTTATCAAGCTTTTTCTTTTGTTAAATCAACTTAGATAATAAATGTGGTTCAGAAAACACCATATTTTGAGTTTCTGTTGATTATATGCTGGTATTTCCACAAATAATCGATAATCTGTTCTTTAAAGTGGAACTCAGTAAGATTTGCGAAGCTCCCCCTACAGGTTCCTTCAGTGAATCACACTGTCGTAAATACTCCAAGCGCAGCTCTGGACTACAACGACTACAACGCTCACCAGCGCAGTAGTTTTCCAAATACAGTACAAGAAATCTCGATGGAGGTGGGTAATTTTCGAAATTGTCTTATAAAGTCATAATATATTCAGTGTGTTTGAATTACCGTAAAGCATTTTGTCACTCTTGCGTGAACGTGAGGCGAGATTGTGTCGGGTCGGCGCAGCTCAACTTGCAAGTGTTGTTTTCTGGCGTGGACGTGCCAGAGGGGGTTACTTCACTGTAAAGAATTATTTCATTTTTCAAAAATTAATTTCAAAATTATATCATTTTTCATGATTATCATAACTTTTTTCTTTTGTTAAATCAACTTAGATAATAAATGTGGTTCGGAAAACATAATATTTTGAGTTTCTGTTGATTAAACCAATCACCTTCATTGTATTTCCTAAAATTTTAATTTGAATGAACTCAAAATTTTAAGACAACCAGGTAAATTACTTTTAATCTTTTTTTACAGTGTTCAAGAAGTAAACCTGCTTATATACAATGTTAGACATTTTTGGCCATTACAATTAATTAATATTTAAAATTAACCTGTTAACTGTCACCCCCACTTTTTTTTTAGACAAGAAAATGCACTATCCAAACTTAAATGGTTGTAATTCAAGAATACTTTGGAGTATAGACATAAGGCTGGTCTTGTTTTAAAGATGAAATTTGGCAGATTATTGTAGAAGTGAAATAACTTATGTAAGTGAAATAGAAAAAAAGTTATAGAAGTTTAAGTTTATGAAAATGTAAAATGTAAAAATATAATATTTTATATTTTATATAAAATATATATTTTACAAAACAAGTTTTACACTAAAACTGCAAGGAAATCAAAGCCAAAAATCTGAACAAGTTGTGTTCCAAATTTCAGGTTGATATCTCAAAAAATGAGCTTTCAGTAAGATTTTGTTTGGGCGCAGTACCACACTTTTTCACTAGATGACAACCAAGCTCCATTGGTGATCATATAAAGGCGCCTCCATTTCCATATATGATTTTAGTGATCTGAACCATATATTTCCATTATTTTCATACAATTTATGAAGTAGACATCCTATATAGAAGTAGTATGGTAAGTTTGGCCGAAAATTGATATGAATTCAGCCTCTAATAAACATAAAAATAACATGAATGTGGGTTATAGTTTGACGCCACAATCATAAATGTATTTTTTTTTCTATTAAAAACACTTTCAGACCTTTTTTCTCAAAAAATTGAATGGATGTTATCTTTTGAACTCTTGGCATGAAAACAAACATGTTTCGACCAATCTTTAATGATTTTTCATGTTCATCGCTATTTCAAAATAAAGGTCTGAACATGCCTTACGAGTATGAAAATATGCTTGTTGCAAATTGATAAATTACTGCTCCTCTGTAATTTATTTTGAAAATCAGTCACCAAATATATAAACTAGAGATTCTAAGCTTTCAAATGATATATAGTTTGTCAAGATTAGTTTAGGTTTAGTATAGAATATTACTGTTTTAAATATGTAATGGCTGTGGGCCCACCGGTGGGCCCGTGACAGTTAACAGGTTAATTACTGCAATATTTACCACAACATATCGGCCAAAATTATGACATTGTTGCATGATTTTAATTGTTAGATACAGTCGACAATGTCAAGACGGACAGGCCAAAATCACCTTTTTGTCTCACATGTGTGCTGTGACATTATAAAGGCCTCAGGTCTCATGCTCAAAAATTAGGATTACATGCTACTCAGATGAGCTGTGACTTGTTATACAAGCTCAGAGCAAGTTTGGAGCAACATATTCTGAATGTTATAAACTTATACAATTTATTTAGTTGTTGGCCAAAAAAATGGTCATGAAATATTTCTCTGTTTAATTAATTGTTTTGGTTTCATAATTTTATACAATGTTTGTATTTTTTAAACCTAGTTAGATTCTGTTCAAAAGTCCACAACAGACAGTTTAATGTCAGGTGCCATTCAATACCATGTGACAACATGCTCCGTTTTTGAGGAAAACTTCAACTTGTGTTCAACGTACTATTACAGTAGATATGTTCAGAAAATGACTTTTAAAAAGATAGCAACATTAATATTCACTTGTGTGATAACTAGCATAACAAATGCATTTTGAATATATTGGGAAAACTGGTATGTAGGTCGGGGACTGCTTCTCTCAAATTGTCCTCTAGGGGTCAATGTTCTCAACTGAAGTTCCTGGTTCACTGCGATCACATGACACAGCGCCCATATAGTCATGTGACAACAACCTGATCTTATACTTCACTCTCATGCAGATGCAAACTGTCTGGATTTCTGACTGACTTTTGGCTTCAAGGTAACTATTATCTGGTGTCTCTGTGAATTATTAAAATATACATTCAACAAATATCACAATGATGTATTTGAGTTATCACGTATTGTATTTGATTTGATAACAACTATTGAAAAGCTTATCACTTTACAATTTCTGCACATTTTCTGTTTTGTTCTTATGTATGCATAACTTAATGTGTCGCATTTGTACGTTAATGATCCGTATTAGTTCGGCAGACTGACAGGAGATCTGTTGTTGTTTCTCTAGTGATATGTTTAGACATGTAAAGACAGGTAGAAGGTAATATGAGCCTTTTAATATCATGCTTGATATTGATCCCAGTGTCCTATTTCTATGCAGTTAAAACTCTTATCATGCTGAAGCAAACGCTGAGGCTGCTCTTCCTCTGGGCTGTCCTGGAGTCCGTCTGCTCCCGCGGATGTTCCTCATTCTTCTGCCGCAAATCACGCCGTGTGAGCGGGTCACAGTTTGGAGTCGACCCGGGCAAACCTCTGATGCTCACCCCCTATCTGGAGGAAGGCAAGATAGAAGAAGGTACAGTTTGCTTGTTGTTTGCATATAATTGTTTCAGTTCCTCGTGAATCTTCATTCCTCATCTGATGGAAAGTTTATCATATCAGGGGGAAAAAGGAGCAAGAATGTTTTTATAAGGTGTTTTTTTCAATATGAATAAGGTAGTGAGAAATTGATAGATCAGCTGAACTCAAATTATAGTCATGAAAATTGTCTTTTTTTCATATTGTGACCTATATTTGAGTGAAAGAGTTTAGGACTAGGGGTTGGATTAAGATTAGGCAATCAGGTAGTGACTTCAACGAGGGGGGTAATAATTTGGCAGGGGGTCGAAACACAACACCTGGGGCACGTTCAAGCTCAAACCGGTGCACAACGCTTTGCTACAGTTTCTGGGTTGAATGACATGTTTCCTGGAAACTGTGTGCAACGGGTTTGAGATATGTTTTCTCTTGTTTGGTGTGTGTGTGTCAAAAATGTCAGCCCACTCAGCATCAACATGTATATAAACCACACTGTATTAAAGAGACAGCTCGCACAATGGCTTTTGCAGTATTAAACACATATGTATACCGACTTCATCAGGCTCTGAAAATTCTTCTAAAAGACCACAAAGTATGGCCTTCTCAGCTGCCATAGTTGCAACTCTTGCATCATCAGAACAGAGTGTTCAACGCACCACCGTTTTCGTTTAAAAAAAAACATTTTGCAACGTTTTGTCGGGGCTGAACGCAGCCCTGTTCCTACTTGCTTTTGTACGCTGGGAATTGATTGGATGGTTGTTGTTTAGTATTTCTGTGATCTCATGTGAGTGACAGGTGTTCCCGCCCTTGAGCCAGTAAATACGTCATCAGAGAAGAGATGAATCATTTTTAAAAAAAATAAAAAATACTGCAATATTCCATAAAAAAGTTTAGATATCATGGTGACTTTAAAACTGCTGTCATAATTCACTGATCCTCCTGACCTGTATGCTAATACAAATTCATTTATGCAGCCAAAAAACTTAGTTTGGTGGGACCCCTTCCTGGTGCCAATGTCAAGAGCTTCTCAGGATATCTCACTGTGAACAAGACCTACAACAGTAACCTTTTCTTCTGGTTCTTCCCTGCCCAGGTAATATAATGTTATACACCTAGTTTTGTTACAGTGCATACGAACAGCACTAAAGATAAGACTGATCTGCTGACCGTATCTTCTGCGTCAGTTGGCATCACTTGAGAGTCAGCTGTTTTCGGAGGTCGTTCACAACAAATTACATTTATTGCTGGACGTTCTTCTGTGTTTAGGAGAGACCAGAGACGGCTCCGGTGCTGCTGTGGCTGCAGGGAGGACCTGGAGGCACCTCTATGTTTGGCTTGTTTGTGGAGCACGGCCCATATTTTGTACATAAGAACCTCACATGTGAGTACAAACACCTCCATGTTGTGTTCCAATATGTTGGAGAATGGCATGTTGTTCTTAGGCCAGAAAGGATTGTTTTGCTTAAAGTGCCCCTATTATGCTATTTTAAAGGTTCCTTCCTAATTTTGTTTTGGAGGTCTCCTACAATGTTTACTTGCATCCAATGTCAAAAAATCATGTTGATTTTCTCATAATGCAAATTAGAGCATCACCTCTTTTCTCAGTGTCTGAACTGGTTCAATGAGGAAACCCTAAACTCTCTGAGCAGCCTACACTGCTCTGATTGGTCTGTTGTGATTGGTCGACCCCTTACAGTGTGTGTCGGGAATGAAACGCTCATTACCATATCGAATTTTCAGCTCTGGAGGCTTCCTCAGCGCTTATACATTGAACAGTAACAACACCTTCCCTTTTACTTCACCAGATTTGCTTTCGCAGTACAGAAAACAGTGTCTTCTTTACATGTTGACAACATGAACCAAACTCTTCCAGGCCTCAGCTGCAATTAGAGTGTTTGAGGGTGGGGCAAAGTAGATGCTGTTCACAGGCAGCCAATGAAGTTCACAGGCTGGCATTATGCACATTTGTTATAAAGGAAGTAAGGCTGGAATTGCTGATGACTCATTTCAGGCAGTTCAGAATCGGTTCTTTCTTTTGGAAGACAATAACTCACTTCGATCTTTGAAATTTTGCTGACCTTTAACATTCACAAACAGCTGTATTACACACAACATGAAATGTAATATACAAAAAAGCATTATAGGGGCACTTTAATAGAGAAACCCTATATTTTTTATGGTTCAAAATCATTTCTGAAATCAATCTATGAAAGATTGAATGATCTGACCGTTTACTGTCTTTCTGCAGTGGGTTATAGGGATTTCCCCTGGACATCACGCTACTCGGTTCTCTACATCGACAATCCAGTGAGTTCAGTGTATTTTAATCATTTTAGACTAGATATGTCTGCAAATTATGGCTGTCAAAGTTCACATGTTAGATGTAGATTTTTTTTGTTATATACACTACCGTTCAAAAGTTTGGGATCGGTAACATTTTTAATGTTTTATAGAGAAGTTTCATCTGCTCAGCAAGGCTGCATTTATTTAATTAAAAATACAGTAAAATCAGTAATATTGTGAAATATTATTATAATTTAAAATAACTGTTTTCTATTTAAAAATATTTGAAAATGTAACTTATTCTTTCAGCATCGTTACTCCAGTCTTCAGTGTCACATGATCCTTCAGAAATCATTCTAATATGCTGATTTGCTGCTCAAGAAACATTTATTGTATACAGATGTACAAAATATTTGTGTACAATATTTTTTTTTTTTCAGGATTCTTTGATGAATAGGAAGTTCAAAAGAACAGTGTTTATTTGAAATATAATCTGTTGTTACATCTTAAATGTCTTTACTGTCACTTTTGATTGATTGAATGCATCCTTGATGAAAAAAGGTATTATTTTCTTTAAATTCTTCTCAAAAAAATAAAAATAAAAATTCTTACTGACCCCAAACTTTTGAACGGTAGTGTATAATGTTACAAAAGCTTTGTATTTCAGATAAATGCTGTTCTTTTGAACTTTCTATTTATCAAGGAATCCTGAAAAAAAGTATACAACTGTTTTCAACATTGAAAATAATATTATCAAAAAAAAATGATTCTTGAGCAGCGAATCATCATATTAAAATGATTTCTGAAGGATCATATGACACTGAAGACTGGAGAAATGATGCTGAAAATTCATAAATTACATTTTATATTATATTCCAATAGAAAACAGTTATTTTAAATTTTTTATAAATTGTAATAATATTTCACAATATTACTGTTTTTTTACTGTCTTGGTGAGCAGACGAAACTTCTTTTAAAAATATTAAAAATCTTACCGATCCCAAACTTTTGAACGGTAGTGTATTTTATATATATATATATATATATATATATATATATATATAATATATCAATTTTTAATCAATTGACAGCCCTACTGCAAATATACTAATGCAGCACTTTTGACCAGTGTCTTTATGGTAGGTCTCAGTTAAATTATTTATCTTAAATACTTATTCATGCTTTATTTTTAAGGTTGGAACAGGATGGAGTTTCACTGAGGATGACCGAGGATTTGCCCAAAACCAGGATGATGTGGGCAGAGATTTGTACAGGTACAGCGACAACGTTTTCTGTATTTCTAAGATAATGTGAGATGCATGTGATATATATATATATATATATATATCTATATATCATTTTTTTTCTCCTCAGTGCCCTGACTCAATTCTTCCAGATATTTAGTGAGTTCCAGTCTAATCCGTTCTACGCTACAGGCGAGGTGAGGAAAGGGACATCATTTTGGCTTGATACAATCAGAATCTTGCTTTCTTATACAGTCAAAACAGTGTGTTGTTTACATTATAACTATATTTAAAATTTTAAACCCATAGTCATATGCAGGAAAGTATGTTCCAGCGATTGGCTACTACATCCACAAGAACAATCCTTCCGCCAAAGTGAAGATCAACTTCAAAGGAGTGGCCATCGGAGATGGTCTGTGTGACCCTGAGCTGGTGAATGAAAATGATATTTCCTTTAAAACGCATCACATGCCAGATAATTATGATGTACAGAAGTGCTACTGCACTGGACTTGCTCTAAAAGCATTATAAACATTACGGTAGCCACGTACACACAGTAAAGTGTTTAGGAGTGACAACCGCATTTAAATACTGGATTGAGTTCCCTAAATTACTGTTCGGAACATGACTCGCTCCCGAAATTGCGATGAATAACACCATGGTAATAGCAATGCTCTGCTGTCTCGCATGTTAGCTATTGGCTATTTTTGAACAAAGTAATATATCAGCCAAAGACTTCTGTTCTGCAGTTTTAACTAAACCACCGTTGACAGAGGAATCGTTTTGTTTGTTCTTGGAAGGCTGCTTTGCACAGCGCTCTCTTGAAGTGATGCCATGTCCTCTTATTACAAGCATTTTAGGGCTCATAAAGCAATTAAGTTTATAGAGTTATTATATGGGCAAATGCGGGTCATGATATTTTAGTCTTTTCAATATAAAGCATTTAAATTTAGTTTGGTTTATTACATTTTTTGTTTTTTTTTTTTTGTTTTTTTTGTTTTTTCACAAATGAGTTGAGGCTTGCATCACTTTCCCTGTGATTTTCTTGCACTGAGACACATCCCTGATGCACGTCATCAACAACTAGTTGTTCAGTTTGGTTCCATACACACTGTGTACAATTTTTGTAAATGCGGTTGTCACAACCTGATTTTTTTTTTACAAGTTAATCCGGTTGTAGAATATGGTTGTCGCTCGTGTAAATTACAAAACTATGTCAGAACAGGATTAAGCCCTAAAAGGTGAACTGGCAACCAAATTTAACTGTAATGTGTCGGCTACTTGGCCTGTATGACTTTCTGTAAAGCTGCTCTGAAAATAAATTAGACTTTGACTATTGTTCATGTGCAGACATTAATCTCATCAATCCTCTTTGTCTCAGATGCTGGGAGGCTATGCAGATTTCCTCTATCAGACAGGTCTCGTGGATGAACTGCAGAGGCAGCATGTGAAGATGCAGACGGACGCA
This sequence comes from Chanodichthys erythropterus, assembly GCF_024489055.1. NCBI lineage: Eukaryota > Metazoa > Chordata > Actinopteri > Cypriniformes > Xenocyprididae > Chanodichthys > Chanodichthys erythropterus. Next base: position 14,809,867 of record NC_090222.1, on the reverse strand, counting down.
GGAGTCAAACTCATCCAGGAGCAGAGATGGGTGGAGGCCTTTGAGGTGAGCTTGAGAGTTCAGGTCATACCTAAGGCCGGGTGCTTCTCATTTCTTATTTGTGCATCCTCGTTTCCTTTACTTGCATGCGAGGAAAGGATGCAAAGGAAGAAAATGGAGAAGGAGGAATCAAAGGAAGGCTTATTTGTACATTGGAATATTCTTGGTCACTCAAGCATTACTTCAAAGCATCATCAGCTGCGCTCAAGGGATCCGCCCTTATGTTGTTAAAGGGATAGTTCACACAAAAATGAAAAATCTTTTATTAATTACTCACCCTCATGTCATTCCAAACCCTTTTAGTCCAACTATTTAGTCCAAATTTTCTGAAGAGACTTGATCGCTTTATATGATGAACCGATTAGGCTTTTATTCACATATAAACATTGATCATCTCACACATCAGTTGTGGTAAACAGAAGCTCAAGCATGTTTGCTTGACATGCAAGAATCAATGAGGTTCATTCTGGTGAGAATTTTATATATGCGTCAGGTTTTTTTTTTTGTTTTGTTTTTTTCAAAATGAGATTTAAATGAGAGTGTCTTTATTATTTCTCAGACAAAATGCTGTATATTTAATTGTGAAATTTAAATATCTTTATAACAAAACTAAAATAAATTTTAAAACAAATCATAAATAATACTTATAAAATAAATCTCTTCAGGGGATATATATATATATATATAATATATATATATATAATATCTTGTCGAATATTGGTTGAATCAATGATTTGTTCAAAAAGCTGATTCATTCAGTAAAGAAACACTGCCAATTGTTGCTCAGGGACGCAATTACAGTGCTGTGGATTTGTTTTGAACTGTATGCATTGGCGAAATTGTGCAAAAACAGGCAATGGTGTCTAAAATGTAAATGTGTATAAAATTAATATAACATTTGTTATCATGCTGATATCTGGAGAAAAACGGCACTCTTCATGTGATATTTATTGACTAATGTTATATTAAATGATATGTCACACAGTGAAAGCGTGCACTCTAAATGCGCACCGACACTAATCTACAAGACAACATCCCGTCATAGAAGGATGTCAGATTGATTGTGCATCGTTAAAACAACAATTTTGATAAAATCGCAGACTACATATATTGCACACCCCTACCCTCTTCACAGTAATTATTAATAACATTTGAAATTCAGGTCTGTAGACATTTCTATTTAGACTCTTGGGGGGGCAGTGAAACAGCAAGGCTACTCTGGTGGCGCCAATCAATCTACAATCCTTTTTGCTGGCATTTTATATTCTTTCACTTCATGAACTTGTGAATTTACATTATGCATTGATTTAAATTAATAGTACTCACTGCAAAATCATACTAGGGGTAGCCGTGGCCACCACTGGCCACCCCTTGGGGGCGCCCCTGGCTGTAGGACAGAGGAACAAGGAAAGAGGAAGCATCCATTTGAGTATTAAGAAGCACCCTAAATCTGTGGCACTGGGGCATCAGTTCTGAAAACATCTCGTCTGTCCTCCAGGTGTTTGACAGCTTACTGAATGGTGATCTTGTTCCTTATCCCTCATTCTTCCAAAACGTCACTGGTTGCACCAACTACTTCAACTACATGCAGTGTCAGGTACCAGCACATTTCATTACAAGCAAACGGTGGGAATTTGGAGGGTCTGGATTTGAATGGCTAGTTGGTGTCTCATTCTGTTTTTTTTCCTAAATAGGAACCTCCAGATCAGGAGTATTTTTCTTCATTTGTGACTCTACCAGATGTTCGACGTGCCATCCATGTTGGGAATCTTACGTTCAATGACGGCTCAGAGGTTGAGAAGCATCTGCTTCAGGATGTCATGAAGTCCATCAAGCCCTGGTTGGGCATCCTCATGGACAACTATAGAGTGAGGAAACAATTTCATTTTATTGGTTTGGGAGTTTCATAGGTTTAAATTGACCTTTTAGACATCTCTATAAAATCTATAAATAAAGTCAATAAAAAAAAAAAGTTATATGCTTTTTTTGTTAAATATCATATTTCATAGTATCACAGTATGATATAATAGAATATGAAGTTCAATGTTATTCAGTGGCCCAAAATAGGTGAAATATTACTAACAATATAAAAGTTAGTCTTGCTTTACACACATACTCCCTGAAGATGGACATTTTTAGAATAGAACAGCATTGTGGACGGTTTGGCCCTGAAGAAAAAGTGGCTAAAAGTGACTTTTTACTACAAAAGTATAAACATGATGGTGTACAAGAGGTTTTTCAGCAAAGTTTTTGATCATGTTGATCATTTAGAGGCCATCAAATATGATATTGTAGGCTTTGTAGGATAAATAGATTTATCATATAATATTTGAAATGTTTCAAAAGGTTGATTTTAGTATTTTATTTTTAATTGTTAAATTGATAATTCATCTGTTTATTTACACAAAATTGCCCTGTGTGTTTGGTTAATTGAATTACTTGTATTTTTATCATGGTGTCTCTTAAAATCAAACTTAACAGACCCCAAATCTACAAGGACAAGCTCTTGTCAATATTATACTTATGATTAACCATATTGTGGGTTTAAATAGCTTTGTGGTCTTCATATGTCTTCCTTTTCCAGATTAATTCCCATTTTGGATTAAACTGGGCCTGATTTGTTTGTGCACTCAGGTGTTGATCTACAGTGGACAGCTTGATGTCATTGTTGCAGCCCCTCTGACTGAGCGCTTCCTGCCCACCGTGAGCTGGTCTGGAGCGGACGAGTATAAAAACGCATTGCGCATGCCCTGGAAGGTCCAGCCCAGTGACACTGAAGTGGCAGGTTACGTACGACAAGTGAAAGAGTTCTTTCAGGTGAGGTTTTACAGTATTGATAGATCATAATATCATATTATATTATATATGCAAAGCCTGCGGATAATGAATTCCTCTGTTTTCTTCTATTCAGGTGATTGTCAGGGGAGGCGGGCACATTTTGCCTTATGACCAACCAGAGAGATCATTTGACATGATGGACAGATTCCTTTCTACAGACGGATTCTCTTCACATTGATACACTCGGTTCAAATAGAATGTAAAGCGATCACTGAATGAATCGGTGTTCAGTTGTGTAATGTGTATTTCAATGCAAAGAAAGGGTTAGGGGTTATATTTTTATTGGTCTGTGTATAAATTGAATGTTTTTATTGTACATCATTGTTTTTTGATTAAAGCAGGATATGATTTGAGTATAATGTGCTACTTGACATCTTTTTGAATCCTTATGGATGTTTTTATCTATTCTGTGTGATCAGCACTTTTACTTGATGTTATCTAGCATAATTATACATTCATGCATTTAAGGTATTAATGCTTTATGATTCACCATCGTACAGTATCTACACAACTTGTAACGATGAGACTGTATTTCAGTAACGTTTTTGCAATGACTGTTATTTTTCTAATAATACATGCAAAGCTGTACTTAAAACTGTAGAATAAAAGCCATAAGAGAATGAAACCTTAAAGAGGAAATGAGACCGAGGTAAACATTCAAAACAGGTATGACCTACTTCCACAGGAAGCAGGTTCATTTTGTATTAGGAGTGATAAGAACAAAATAGGTTAAATAGATTTGCCAATAGCACAACATACCGTAAAATGAAATACATTTATATTTAATGAACTATGTAATGAATTTTCTCTGCCATTTGTTTCCTCGGTGTTATGACAGCATTTCCTCTGTGTGTCCTACAGGGGGCGACAGTTGACTGTTAACTACCAGTAAGATAAATATTTAAGTATTAAGTGAATGCGTTTTCTAGTGTCCTAAAAATGTATCTGACACTTGTATTAGCCTGCTTCATGCTAGATTTTACTGTATGTTTGTCAATTTGTTCGTTGTTCGTTTTTCGAAGAAAGTGTTTTTTTCTCTCTCTCTCTCTTTAACCATTCTGTGTAGCGTAATTTATAAATGACTTAGAGAAAAACATTTAAAATACAATAATATTCGGGGGTAAAATACATTTTAGTATTGGGCATATCATATGACATCCCCTTCAGACAATAAAATGAAAATCTATGTGCCATGTGCTTGACATTTTTGTCAACAAGGACGTGAAGGAGTCATGAGCACATGTTAGGTGCTGTAAATGCTCTATTGTGAGTTCATTTTAGACTAGGAAATATAAATTCAATAAAAAGCAGTGAGAATAATGGCAGATATGAAGAATGTACATCATAGATTGTTGTGGAAGTCAGACATTTTGGTACATTATCCTCTGCCCGTTTGTAAGATGTGATCCATACTTTAACCAGAGGTCAGTAAAGATGCCACTGTCTGTTGGCCTCACTACACCGACACGCAAATGCTCCAAAAAATGATGATTAAACAAGTTAAAACTGAGTTACATGTGGAAAGTGTGGGGTACACTGAAAAAGAAGAGTCTTGTTGATTTTCACTTGTGCTACAGCCATTGATTCGGACTTCTAAGAAAGAAACAATGTTAAAGATTGTTTTAGAGAGTTCACCTAAAAATGAAAAATCTGTTATTACTCACCCTCATGTCGATTCAAACCCGTAAGACCTTCATTCATCTTCAAAACACAAATTAAGATATTCTGATGAAATCCGACAGCTGTTTGACTGGTCCAGCAATATAACTACCACTGTCAAGGTCCAGAAAGGTACTAAAGACATCATTATAATAGCCCACGTGACTACAGAGGTTCAGAGATTGTTGAATGAAGTCATTATTTATGTTTTGTTTTTGCACACAAAAAGTATTCTCGTCACTTCATAAAATTAAGGTTGAACCACTGTATTTTAATGATGTCTACTACCTTTCTGGACCTTGACAGTGGTAGTTAAATGGTTAGTTCCTTTTTTATAGTCTAGGGTTTGTTCACCCAAAAATTAAAATACTGTCATTTATTACTCACCCTCATGCCGTTCCACACCTGTAAGACCTTCATTCATCTTCAGAACACAAATTAAGATATTTTTTGATGAAATCCGATGGCTCAGTGAGGCCTGCATAGCCAGCAATGACATTTCCTCTCTCAAGATCCATAAATGTACTAAAAACATATCTAAATCAGTTCATGTGTGATAACAGTGGTTCAATATTGATATTATAGAGCGACGAGAATATTTTTGTTGCACCAAAAAAACAAAATAACGACGTATCGTGAATCTTTTGTGATTCGAATCGCTTGTCAAACCGCCGAACTGCTGAAATCACGTGACTTTGGTGCTCCGAACAGCTGATTCGATACACTGATTCATTTGTGCTCCGAAGCTTCCTGAAGCAGTGTTTTGAAATCGGCCATCACTATATAAGTCGTTATTTTGTTTTTTTAACGCACCAAAAATATTCTCATCGCTTTATAATATTAATATTGAACCACTGTACTCACATGAACTGATTTAAATATGTTTTAAATATGTACATTAATGGATCTTGAGAGAGGAAATGTCATTGCTCCCTATGAAGGCCTCACTGAGCCATCGGATTTCAACAACAATATCTTAATTTGCATTCCGAAGATTAACGAAGGTCTTAGGGGTGTGGAACGGCATGAGTGTGAGTAATAAATTACATTATTTTTATTTTTGGGTGAACTAACCCTTTAAATTGCCGTCTATTGAGGAGTCAGGAATCTCTTGGATTTCATCAAAATATTTTGATTTATGTTCCGAAGATGAACGAAGGTCTTGCGGGTTTGGAATGACATGAGGGTGACGTGGTTTTCATTTTTGGGTGAACTAAGCCTTTAATGTTTTTTGAAACACTAAGACATGGTTTCATTATTTTCCAGGCAGTGAAGTTGCATCTGAATTTGTGTCAAGTTTTTGACATTTCCACGTGTGAGTTCCAAATGAAATATTGTAGCACAAGATAAAATGGAATGTTAATAAAGCTTTTTAATGTTTTTTGAAACACTAAGACCTTTTCACTACTTTTAGAAGTTTTGCAAAATTTGGGGTTAATAAAGGCCTTGCGTTTGTGTAAAAAAATATATATCCATATTTAACAAGTTATGAAGTAAAATATCTAGCTTCCAGGTAATTAATATCTTTATAATTCTCTGTTAACTTACAGAATAGGGCTGCTTGGATTTCTTTGTCAGTGCTTCGTTTAATTTCATCCAATGCTTGTTTGCTTGTTATGACCCATTAATATGAACGATTATCATGGTGTAGCATATAGGTTCTTTGTATATATATACATTTTGTATATATGTATGTGTATGTGTATGTGTATTTGTATTTGTATGTAATTTTGTAAATAAAAATCAAGTAGTTTATGTTCACCAAAACTGTCCACCAGAGGTCTCTAGTACATTAAAAGATCAAATGAAACATTTTGGTGCATAAATATTGAATAAAATAGGTGTAAATTCAGTTATTTTTTCGTATGTTATTTGCTACTTTAAATTGTAATATGCAATGTGTATAAATACAGTCAAAAATGTGGAAAAATTTGCAATATTATGACTTAACTTAAAATATTATGATTTAAATTAAAATATTTATTCCTGTAATGGCATATAATATATATATATATATATATATATATATATATAACTGCAATTTTTTGTAAGTGGCAAAATCATGAAATGGCTTTGTTACAGAACAAGTGCTTTATTTTCATATTGTAATATAGCTGTTGTGATCTCACATCTGTACATTTGCATAAACACAAACTGTTCAAGGCATTAATAAACATATAAAATATACAAAGTTATGCAAGCGTGTGTGAATTCATGAATTCAATATGCGTAACAAGCAATGTTTCAGCTCCGAAATGAACAGGCAAACATTTGAAGACTGCAAGTGCTATGCAAACATTATTTACAAACAAGTACCAAACATGTACTCCTTTCAAAAAGAAAGGTGGTTGCATTACAGGAACAAGGTTACAAAAATTAATGAGAATTTATACAATATTTATAGTTTTGTTGCAATGATACATTTATAGTTTTATTAATGTGTATTCATTGTCCTCCACCTAAAAAAAAAATAAAAATATGCACACAAAAGCACACATATACTCAGGCACACACAAAAATCCTCCGTTTTATAAGAATGCTATTACAAAAGTCATCCATTCACCCATCCTAACAAGGACTGGTGCCAAATCATCAATTTGAGATTAATATCTGTTACTCACTGAGAGCAAGTGAAATATTTCCAGTTCAATGTGTTCTTGTATGTTATGTTGTTTGGGTAAGAGATGACGTGGCCCTGCATGGATACGCTCCTGACCACCTTGCTTTGAAATGAAAAGACGCAGGAGATGAAATACAATGCAACTTTAGACTGTTTACAGTCCTCCATGGAGATGCAAACTGCTGTTTAGCAGGCCCCTCCCACCATATTATTACATCATAATGTTGGGTTAAACACCGCAAAACTTGTGAGTGTGAGGTCTGAGACACCAATTGGAGTGAAAATGCATGCATACACAGATCTCAAGTTAACTTTCAAGCTCACAATCCAAAAACACTGAAACTCGCACCTTATTGTGGTCATCAGAATCCCGTTTGAAACCAGATTATGATGCTACATGCACAAGAGAACATTGAATGTTGGCTTAAAGGGATAGTACACCCAAAAATATCTATCATCACATTAGCAAAATTTTGCAGGCAAGAAAGGTAAATTGTCTACTGACTTCTGTATGAGCTGTGTTTCATACATTGCTACACTATTGACAGTTTCAAACAAAGCAGCTTTGTGTTGGTCAACGCAGCGAATCAGTTGCAAATCAGCAAGGGGAAATTTCTGACCACATGCAAAATTACTACAGACTGCTATCGAAATGACAATTTAGGCCGCAAAAACCTCCTGAAAAATGGTAAATGTGACCGCACCAGCCCCGCTTATGCTGTTCCAGACTGAATTACTGAATTCCAGAAGACAGAACTTATTTTAAAGAATGTTTCAGTGTTTTTTTTTTCTATGAAAGTCAATTGGGTCCCAAAAGTTTCAAGCTCTAAAAAGGGCATAAAGGTAGTGTAAAATATAAAATAATTTATTAAATATGGTGCCATGTCAGTTATCTCATCAGTTCTTGTGTGCCACATGATGTCATGACACAAGAACCAATGAGGTTTGACCTTACTGGCGTGTCGCAATATTTGATTTGGGCGCTGTATACAGTATAGCTGCGTCCGAAATTGCGTACTGTTGAGTAGGTACTACATTTGAATCTAAATTTACTTCATGACCATTGAAAAAGTATGTACTATATAGTACGAATGCGTGTAGTATGAATGAATTCGGAAGTACTACATACGCCATGTTGTTACTGTCACATGACCTACAAGCGTCAGTTACATCTCTTCAACTCCATTCACAAATCCTCTCCCGTGGCATCATGGGATAGTGAAGTGTCCATCATATGCGCACTTCAGAATCTCACCGGAAGTAGCAAGTCATCCGGGTACTTTTCATCTATTGTTTTTCCAACGCTATCTCATGACCAATTTTTACGTATTTTACGAGGTGGCTAATTCGTACAAATTCGTACGATTTGTCTAAACCCCAGTGACGGTTAGGTTTAGGAGCAGGGTTTGGGGTAGGTCATTCGTATGAATTCATACAAATTTGTCAACTCGTAAAATACGAACAATTTAGCAAAAAACGCATGAATTCATACGAGCGAGGTCATATGAATTTGTACGAATTGCCGTGAGATCGGGTTGGTTTTTCGAATACTATGAATTTGGACATGCTACTCTGTTCGCATACTGTTTTTTTGCGTACTATATAGTAGAGAAGTATTCAGATGCAGCCTATGTGTTGATCAATGTTTTGATTTGATTTGAAAGTGAAAAACCACTTTAATATCACTCTATTCATCATACGAAGTAATCATATAGCTTTAAAAGAGTTAGATTAAACCAATGAAGTTGTTTGGATTACTTTTATAAAACCTTTGTGTTTTTTGGAGTTTGAAACGTTTGGACTCCATTGACTTTCATTGTACTGACAAAACAAGCGAAAACATTCTTCAAAATATGTTCTGCAGAATAAAGGTAATCATACGAAACAACATGAGGGTGAGTATATGATGAGTACGGAAGAGGATTAGGGCCAAGCAATAATAAAAAAATAAAACCATCTTGAGATTAAAATGGTTAAATTTCAAGAAAAAAGTCGAAATAAAATGTTGAGAATAAACTCATTAAATTACGAGACTCCTTAAATTTCAAGAAAAAAAGTCAAGATAAAATGTTGAGAATAAACTCGTTAAATTACAAGAAAAAAGTCGAGATAAAAAGTCATTAAATTAAAATGACTTTTTCTCAACATTTTATCTCTACCTTTTTCTTGAAATTTAACAACATTCTCATAATTTAACGAATTTGTTCTCGTAATTTAACAACTTTTTTCTCGTAATTTAATGACTTTATTCTCATTTTATCTCGACTTTTTTCTTGAAATTTAACGATTTTTTTCTTGTAATTTAACCAGTTTATTCTCAACATTTTATCTTGACTTTTTTCTTGAAATTTAACGATTTTTTTCTCGTAAATTAATTAATTTATTCTCAACATTTTATCTCGACTTTTTTCTTGAAATTTAACGATTTTTTTTCTCGTAATTTAACGAGTTTATTCTCAACATTTTATCTCAACTTTCTTATCGAAATTTAATGATTTTTTTCTCGAAATTTAACAACTTTAATCTCGAGATTTATTTATTTATTATTGCTTGGCCCTAATCTTCTTCCGTAGATGAGAGAGTGTGCATTTTTGGGTGAACTATCCTTTTGTGGAGATGTTGGGAAACAACCAATCTACCAAAAGGTCCAACAAAATCAACAATAAAAGCACAATCATGTTTCCAGTTCACCTTGATGTCACTCATTTCACAGTGTGAAAAACAGGTTATAGGGACAATTTAAAGTCTTAAAGCTACAGGAGCACCATACTGAACGCCACCAAACCCAAGCCTTCAGGGTTCAAATCGTGTCTTTCTTGGGGCGACCCATTCCGTGCTCCATTCCGGTTGGCCCGCACAAGTTGCATTGCTCCATAGATTGACAGTGGCTGGCTCTCGCTGGTGTGGGAACTGGGAATCGCTGAGTCTTCTATATGGCTATTCCACCCTCTGCTGTGCACAGAGGTCAAAGTGCATAGACAGCTACAAGATTTCCACCTCTCAATGTGGAGGTCGTTTTGCACGCTCGTGTTCCAAACACAGTGCTGCGAGGAAAGGCGAAGGGAATCAATATGTTCCATTTAGGAGGGACGAAAAATCCTCTACAAACTGTGAAAAACATGAAACAGAGTTCTGAGCTTAGCTGCTGGAAGAAAGGCCCTTTTTCGGCAGAGGGGAAACATTTTGGTGCATCTCTCCACATGATGCTAAGACATGTCCAGCTTGCCTGTGTTCTCATCACAGGCCTCCTTGGTTGGTCGAAGAGTCCATAAACACCAAAATGAGTCCAAAACAAAACAGTGTCTGCATTAAAACACTAGTAATTAGTCGTTACAAAAAAGCTAAACAATGTCAAGGCCTTAAAGTTCAACCTGAATTGAAAATAAATGTAATGATATCAAGGTATTACTAAGGACTGACATTCTTCGCTATGTGAGTATTTAAGACATATTCAGGCACATAGTGACATTTGGAAAGCAGTGTCTAGATCGGTCTAGATCAGTACCTGCGAAGAAATAGTAAAATGCTACATTTTCCCAGCAGAGAAAAACAAAAGTGGACCAAATTGCATCATTATTTGCAAGTAGACAAGGACAACAGGACTAAAGGCCATAACATACCAAGCGGACACGTCTGTCAGGTCAGGTTTTAGTTGGACCCCGTCGGCAGCGATCACTCTGATTGGCTATTCGATTTACGGAACCAGAAGATAACAAAGCGACAAAGTTTATTAGTTCTCTTGTAGTTGCACATCATCTAAGTTCGCATTTCAAAATGTGAATAATTTCATAAAAACTGTCTGGAATTAAGAATTTGATCAACATGATTCATATTCATAAATGACGAATACAGGCAACTGCCAACTGCTGGAATGGAAAGTTCCTCTTACATAGTTGCCGAAGATACATGCTAGTTGTTTTTGCGGTTGACAACGTCAGCCTTCATCGCCGCTAGTTCCTTAATGCCAGTTTGGTGTGTCACAGCCTTAAGGGGATTTAGGATTTAATGTAAGTGACAGTGTCCATCTTACAGCCCATCAGTCCGTGATCATACACTCATGAGGTATACAGGACTTTGCACACGCATCCCTTAAAATTACATAAAGGGCACAAGTTCACGTTGGAATGTTATTATTAGGGCCAGTTCACACAGAACGCGTTTTCACGTTCCACTGCGCAGCATTTATTTGGGTGCTTCTCAATCAGCTCCCTAGGTTGTGAATGAGTATCGTTTTTCGGAACTGAAATTCCGGCACTGCTACACTGTAAAAAAAATTATTTTTTGGGATGCATGGACATTTTTTTTTTTTTTTGTCAAATCAACTTAGATAATTAATGTGGTTCAGATAACATAATATTTTGGGTTTCTGTTGATTAAACCAACTCAAATTTTTAATTTCAATGAACTCAATTTTAAGGCAACTTACTTTTTCAAGTTAATCCAACAAAAAAAAAAAAAGTACAGTGTAAGAACCCTGGCTCACTACTGTCTAGTGATGTGTGTTTATGCTGGAATTAAATAATCTTCTCAAACCTTCTGTCACGTGATGTACTGAATTGGCATGTGCGATTATGTTTTGTACTTCAGAAAATATGGCGTTTTCTCCAGTAAGGGACCACTGATGCTCCCTAGTTTTTGTGGTGGACTGGGGGCTTTTTAGGGAGTGAACATTCCAGTGTACTGAAAGGATTTCATGATTGAGACAGCCCTTAAAATGGCCGACTCCCTGATCAGTGCCCTTACTACAAAACTTAGGAGCTAATTGAGACGCACCCTTCCTTTTTCAATGTAAACGTATGCTACACGGACGCAAAAACATCTCAAAAACTTGCGTTCTTTTCCATTTCTTTCATGCTTCATCCAGTGTTTTAAACGCAAGAACGTGTTCTTTGTGAACGGCCCCTTACAGTAAGATGCTGTATACTAACATCTCCAATTCAACAGCACATTTCCAGAACCTTAAAGGGTTTGACAGTTTTGTATATTCAAGTGCAGAATTGACCTTGGTCCATGTCAAGAAGGAAGCCTCATGATTTCCTATAGACAGCTAACAACCCTGTTGGAAAAAAAAAACAGCATATGCTGGTTAGGAATGTTTTGAAGCATGGCAGCTGGTTTAAGCTGGTCCAGCTCAGGACCAGCTAAGGACCTAGAATAAACCACCTCAAACCAGCCGCCATGCTTCAGAACATACCTAACCAGCATATGCTGTTTTTTTTTCAACAGGAAAACCAGAACTTTGAACTGGGACTTAACAAAATATATCCAATCACAATAAATCCTATTAAATTTAATTTATCTCACAGTCAGAGTGCCCGAGGAAGTTCTAAACAATACTTTGAGCCAAAACGAAAGCCGATTTTAAGTAGCATTTAACAATGCATTTGGCTCACATGGAAGTTTTCCATACCCTCAGGTAAAGCAAAATCCTTCCAAAAGTTTTCCATGGCATTATTCTTGTGCAAGATGCACTTGAGGAGTGTTTTGGATAGGGTTAGAAGGCCCATGTACGAGTATTTAACATCTAAAAAATGTATTCAAGAATACATTGCATAATACTTAGTCCACTCGCTGATCCGAAACAGATACTGAAACGACTGCCAGTAAAAGCAGTACGCAAACCGATGAGGACTCAGGGGTAAATCTGACCAGAAGTTACACCAGCTTAAAATAAAAAACAGCTGATGGCATCTTCTAAAACATTCGGATAAAAACGCCAAGTTAGATGTCTTCCTGGTGCTGCACGATTGCAGCTGTGATCTCAGCATTCTGGAAATACTCTGAAATCTCACACATGTTCAGCAGGGCATATTCTCACAAGAGCCTGTGTGAGCTTGATAAATGCATTCCATTTACATGATCTGTGCCAGCTGAGGAGTCAAAGCTGTTTTGTTTTCAAAAGATAACTTTTGAAATGATATCTGAAATGACAGGAACTAATAGGTTGAACTTAAACTGATCTAGATTCTGGTCCGAATGAGCAAGAGAACATAATCAGATTGCAGAGCATGTCAGAGATTCATATTGCTTCGGGTTACTTTCATTATGAATTCCTAATGAAGACTGACCTTCCTAATGTATCCTTTTGTATTAGATAAAAAGGGGAATGTGAGAGTAGTTGTTATAACAATAAACAGAAACAAAAGGACAGCATCTTTTTGGCAATGGAAAATTCATAGCAAAAGCTATCCAGCTCTCTGAATTTTGTAATTTGTAAAGGCAGTTGTCCAGTAGTAATCCAGGAACAGATGTAGCAGTCGTGTTTCACAATAACCCATCAGTGATGTTCTTGACAAGCGAGATGGTGCCCGATGAATTATGCAGACTCCTTTTTTTTTTAAGCGGACTCGAATGGTATCATGAAACAAAACAGAACTAAACAAAATGTTAATCAGTTTACATTTACAAATTACAAACAGAAGAAAAAGCTGCCACAGAGGCACAGAGGTGAGTCTGTCCAGAGTTTGCAGTCGGGATGTCCAGCGTGTAGGGGGCGTCAGGGGGACGAGTCTCTAGTGGATGGGGTTAATATCTGTGCGGTGATTGGGTGCCGTGCTGGAGGTGGTGATGGTATTGTGCTGGATGACTTGCTGCTGGGTTACAGGGGTGGGACTTCCTGCCGGACTGCTCTCTGGACCTGAGGGACAAGAGGAGAGATGAAGATGACTGCCAGACAGATATGGACAGACGTCAGGCAGTCACATCTGTTCATCACTCAATCCATCCATCAATTCATTCATGCTCTCATCCAGCCATCCGTCTGTTCATTCATCTGTTCATTCATCCATCCATCAGTCCATATTTCTGTCTATCTGTCCTTCCTTCCATCCATCGTTTTTCTATTTGTCCATTTATCAATGTCAGTCTATCCATTAATCCATCCATCCATTCATCTGTATGTCTGTCTATCCGTCAATCATTTAATGTATCCATCCATCCTTACATCCATCCATCCATTCATATATCTATCTGTCCATCCAACCATTCATCCATCTATTCATCTGTATGTCTATCTGTCAATCACTTACATCCATCCACCTTTACATCCATCAGTATGTTTGTCTATCCATCCATCCTTACATACATCCTTACATCCATCCATCCATTCATATATCTGTCCATCCATCCATCCAGCCATGTCTGTCTATCCATCCATCCATCCATCCATCCATACATCCATCCATCCATCCATTCATATATCTGTCCATCCATCCATCCAGTCTGTCTATCCATTCATCCATCCATCCATGCATGTCTGTTATTATCCATCCATTAATCTGTATGTCTATCTGTCAATCACTTAGTGTATCAATCCATCTTTACATCCATCAGTATGGTTGTCTATCATCCATCCTTACATCCATCCATCCATGTCTGTCTATCCATCCATCCATCCATCCATCCATCCATCCATCCATCCATCCATCCATCCATCCATCCATCCATCATCCATTCATCTGTATATCTATCTGTCAATCACTTAATGTATCCATCCATCCTTACATACATCCATTCATATATTTGTCTGTCCATCCATCCATGTCTGTCTATCCATCCATCCATCCATCCATTCATCCATCCATGTCTGTTATTATCCATCCATCCATCCATCCATCATCCTTCATCTGCATGTCTATCTGTCAATCACTTAATGTATCCATGTTTGTCTATCTATCCATCCATCCAGTCTGTAATTATCCATCCATCCATCCATGTCTATCTGTACATTCATCCATCCAGCCATACAGTATGTCTATCTGTACATCCATCCATGTCTGACTCTATCCATCCATCCTTCCATCCATCCATCCATCCATCCATCCATCCATCCATCCATCCATCCAGTCTGTTATTATCCATCCATCCATCCATCCATCCATCCATCCATCCATCCATCCATCCATCCATCCATCCATCCATCCATCCAGTCTGTTATTATCCATCCATCCATGTGAGTCCATCCATCTGTGTGATGTCTGTCTACCCATCATCCATCCATCCATCCATCCATCCATCCATCCATCCATCCATCCATCCATCCATCCATCCTTCCATCCATGTCTATCTGTACATTCATCCATCCAGCCATACAGTATGTCTATCTGTACATCCATCCATGTCTGACTCCATCCATCCTTCCATCTATCCATCCATCCAACGTACATTGCCTGAAGGCATTTACTGTACTTCAAAGTGAAAATGAAAACAATATTTTTATTTCCTGCATCATAAACACCACTAAGGCAACAAGTTCCTCAGTGACTGAGAAAATGAGTGAGTTATCCCCTCCCCTATAACCAGGGAGTGGCAGCCTCCATACATTTCAAAAATGTCACAAGTATCTATATCAGTGGGTGTGTCCAACAAACAATATACATCCGTTATTATGTAATGTCACCCCTGGCCATGTGGGTGCGTGATAGTACTCACTGAGGTAACCTTGAGACTCTTTCTGCATGGCGGTGATGGGACAGTCCTTATGTGTCAATAAAAGCTGTTTCAGTTGTGTCACCTCATTCTTTAGCATAGTGACCTCGTTCTGCCAACAAACACAATAATAATAATAATATGAAACACTCACAAAAAGTCTCTATGTGTTTACAGAAATTGAATAACTTAATAACAGTAAGATATCCGAATAACAGTAAAATATCCGCTCATACATATTAGCAAAAGGCATAAAACATAACATTTGTCTGGTGTGTAGCAACATTTCAAGCTAAACTAAATGTCCCTCATTATTTCACAGATTAAAAACATGTATATTTCACAAAGCACAAGTTTCCTGGATACAGTCTGGCCTGGATTTATTTTCCATTGAAATGCCTTCGTAGTTTAAGATTAAATTTAAGCCATGTTTGGAAAATCACTTTTGTGACAGCTAACCCCTATGGTTCTTTCCTTAGTATGCAAACATATTTAAACAAAGGCACACGTTTATGATGTTTTGTGTTTGTCATAAACCATGCAATACTTAACATAATTATGACAAACATGTTGGAAAAGGACTCTGGTGGATGTATTGGCAGCTTCACATCAAATCTCTCAGCAGACATACTGAATTAAAGGCCAGACAAGTCTGGGTCTCATTAGAAAACCTCATAATGAACAGGCGGTGAATTCTCTGCAATTACCGTTGTGGGAAACACTAGCGTCAGATCACACAGAGTTCTTGAATTTGATTAAAATATTTAGCAGAACCAATATGAAAACATGGCAGCGTTTCAGGGATGCTTGGTGGAGAAGAATCCTCGCTTTGACAGGTACAGTACCATGTTTGTGACTGTGGGGTGAATATTTCCCATAAGGCAAAACAAGCCTGAACAGTGGGACTAAGGGAGTGCCAGCACGTCTATGAGCATTCTGTCCCACCTCGTCAAACTATGCAATAACAAAGAAAAACAAACACACTTAACATATTTTGTTCTATTGTTGGTGGAAACTAGGACTGGGTGAAATTATGTCTCAATATTTTTCAGCCTTTTGATAGTTTTTTTTTTTAAATCAGAGGAAGCTAATTTAATGTATAATGTTTAATGCAAGAAACAAAATACAGTAAAAAATTGTAACAATCGGGCATGTTTTTCCACATTTGTTGACTAAATGGAAGGAAGAAAATTATTTTATATTTTTGCTTTTATGTATTTATATGAACCAGTAAAAAATAGAAATATTTGCCTAAATTTTTTTACACATTTTTTTCACTTTTATTCAGCAAGGATACATTAAATTGATCAAAAGTGACAGTAAGACATTTATAATGTTACAAAAGATTTCTATTTTAATAAGTAAATGTGGTTCTTTTGAACTTTTTATTCTTTCATCTAAAAATCCTGAAAAAAGCAGCACAACCATTTCAACTTTTAACAGTTTTTACTGTTTTTACTTTATTGCCAATGAAATAAAAGCAACCTTTGTGAGCATAAGAAACAATCTTACCCACCACAAACTGTACAACGGTATAGTGTAAATATGTAAATATAAGTAAATTGCCACACAGAGACCTCAATGAACATTTTTGAGGCACTATGCCACAGAATATGTGTCTTGAACTGATTCTCTGAGATCTCAATGCCGAGAAAGGTACTATTTAAAACAGTTAACGTGACTACAGTGGTTCAACCTTAATTTTATGAAGCGACAAGAATACTTTTTGTGTGCCAAAAAACAAAATAACTACTTTATTCAACAATATCTAGTGATGGGCGAACAATGCTTCGTGAAGCTTTGAAGCTTTATGAATCATTTGTTTCGAATCAGTGGTTTGGAGCATGAATCAAACTGCCAAAGTCACACAAACAAAATTTTTAAACATTTATGATGTAACAAAGCCTTGTTTACTGAAATCACGTGACTTTCATGCTCTGAACCACTGATTCGAAACATAAGATTCGTAAAGCTTCAAAGCTACACTAAGCAGTGTTCGCCCATCACTAGATATTGTTGAATAAAGTCGTTATTTTGTTTTTTTTGGCGCACAAAAAGTATTCTCGTTGCTTGTTTTAAATATGTTTTTGGTACCTTTTTGGGCATTGAAATTGTTAATTATCTTGCTGTCAATGCAGGCCTCACTGAGCCATCGGATTTTATCAAAAATATCTTAATTTGTGTTCTGAAGATGAACAAAGGTCTTATGTGTGTGGAATGACATGAGAGTGAGTAATTACTGATTTTTCCTTTTTGGTTGAACTAACCCTTTAAAAACTAATCTTGCCCATCTTCAGAGTGTCTATTTACACTAAGCGCAAACAGTGTCCCTTGTTGGAAAACACTATTTACACTAGCTCGACCCACCAGATAGCATCTAATTACTATTTATACTTACTGCAAAGAAAGTATGGTATAAATGGTATAAATGGAATCTATTGCTATTTTCATCTAGTGTAAATAACATATCGCTACGAAAATGCTGCTATTGTCACTGAGTGTAAATAGAATATATTGCTATTTTCACTTAGTGTAAATAGCATCTACAACTATTTGCACTAAGTGTAAACAGCATCTATTTGCAATATTCACAATTGTTGTCTACAAAATTATATTTTGAATATATCAGAGGTATCCTTACATCGGCTAGCCCTAGTAGGAACTTTAGATAAGAGGGTGGTTGCCTAGTGGTTAAAAACAAAGGCTGGTGGTAACTGAAAGGCTCAAACCACACAAAGTGCAACCAGTGAACATTCACTATTGTGTCCCTGAGCAAGACAGGTTAAGAGGTTGGAGAACAGCAGAGAGTATGAATGATGTGGCATAATGGGGTTAGACCACCCAAATATGGCCAGGCTGTTCTGGTTTCCTGGTTTTAGATGGCCTTTACACACGTGTCATGTGGTTAGACTGCGAGACCAGCTGGCCGACCAGCTAAACCACCTGAACACCAGCTTGAACAACCAGGGATACCTGCTGAAAACCAGTTTAGGCTGGTTTAAGTTGTGGGCAATGCAGTATATACTCAACACATCCTCCAAAAATAGACTTACATACACACGGCATCAATCTTTCAGGTAAACCTCTATGCAAATTCAAGGTCTATTGAGAGCCTAAATGGATGCGTTCAAATGGAAACCTCAAAATGTGCCGTGATGCTCAGATGTTTTACTGGCCTACAAACCACACATTCAGCTGCAGCTGGCTGTGCTCTGGTTACTCTATAGACCTCAATAACCCATTGACCCTTGCCTCCTCACAGCCGTCCCCGTCTGCTCTCCATCTACAGTAGCTTCAGCTGTCAAATGAAGGGTGTTTATGAGCTTCTGTGGTCTAGCGTAAGCTAATACAGAGTGAAATATGACGCCCCGCGTGAAATACATCTCAGTGTGTGTTCCAAAGTGAAGTGCGTTTTAACGCTTAAGAACCGAGGCCTTCAGCTGAGGAGAAGTGTCCGAATGAGTGATTCTGACCTGCAACTGCATGTTGGTTTGGGTGAGCTCCTCTGCTTTCTTTTCTAGCGACATCACCCACACTTTCCTTTTCTGTCTGCAGCGTGTGGCGGCTGCGCGATTCCGCTCAAGGAATTTCCGTCGGCGCTCGTCGGGGTCTTCGTCCACGACACGCCTGCGGCGACCCCCGCTGGGCGGCGGGGATTGAAGGGTCTGCGTCGGCTGCATTTGCTGCGCAGCAGGAGATAACTGTAAAATACAGGATAACAAAAAGTCTGAGGTTACATTCTGTCCCGAGGCATCATATTCATATTCATGGACCTGGCTGCTGGCCAATCACCTGTCAAACATCTCCTCGTTCAGACCTCTCCAGCCAGAAACTTCCTGTCTGGGAGTTTTCTTTAAAAAAACATGTGCCCTGTACACGTGGCCCTATGGCCCTATGATGGACGTCTGGGCGTGAGAAACAGCAGTCTGATTTACAGGCTGCCCCACCCTCATAAAGAGGTGTCAGGGCCCAGTTTTCCACTGCACACGTCCACTCGGACCAATACTCTACGACACCCTGAGAAACAGGGCCACTACCAGCGCACAAGGCCCACAAAAAGCTTCTTTGACACATGCTTGGCAGTTGCCATGTTTGCTGTCTTTAGATCATTACAGGTTTCTGGAGGCGATGGAAAATGCAGTGGCTTTGATGGTTTGTATGTATACAGGGCCCCTTCTTTGCCTTAATAATACATTAAAGCAGAATTTCTGAATCACAAAATGATGGATTCGTTCATCCTAAAGAGTTTAAGTGTCCAGACTTGAAGGTTCATATATATATGGAAGCTTCTTTCTGCCACTGAATAAAAAAAAAAAAAAGAAGGTAATTTTTATTTCAAAATTCTGACTTTATTTCTTGCAATTGTGAGTTTATATCTCACAAATCTGACATTATATCTCGTAATTCTGAGAAAAAAAGACTTGTGAGATAAAAAGTCGCAGTTACCTTTTTTATTTTTTATTTAGTGGCAGAAACAAGCTTCCATACATTTAAGAGTGACCACGATAAAAAAAGAAATCTTTTAGAAATCTAGTTTAAAACACGTTCCATGTTCTTAGAAATGTACTCTTGATTTGATATGATTCTGTAAAACTTTTACACCATTTTCAACAAAAATGTCATGTGGTGCAAGTAAAACATAATAACATACTGTTTTAAATTACATTAACTTTATGACATACAGTACATTTTCTTACAGTTTGAATACATGAGTGTACACATTTTTTATTGTAAGAACAATTTTTAAATAAATTTTCAAGGTAAAAAGACTTTTTAAAACATAATGAATTATAAATATCACAAGTTTTTGAGGAGTCGCAGATTTACATTACATTTTACAGCCTAAACTACCATTGCGTTTTCATAATGAGGTCAAATTATATGATATTATATGAGACTTATTAACCTTGACACAGAGTCATGAGTCTGCAGGGGTCTTTCTATGATATAAGTTCCTGTTTTATGTTTTTTTCTGTGTCTGTATGCTCAAAATAATTAATTGGTTTGAGTAGGGTAACTTAAATTAAACAAATTAGTTCAAACAAATTAACTTTTATGAGTATTTTGAACTTTCTTTTTCTTGTGAGTTCACAAAACTGACACATTTTAAGTAAACTGAACTGTTTCATTGTTTTGAGTTTTATGAACTTTCTTTTAATTTAAACAAACTTAAATTTTCCTGAAACTGGGCTGGGATTTCCATTTCACTCGAAAGGGAGAGTAAATGCGAAAATGTTTCACAGACAGTGTTTAGACTAAGCCAGGATTAGGCCTTAAATCAGTAGCGTTTATAAACGTACCCTAGAAAAAACATTACTGGCGTACATCTTGAGACAAAACAATGGCACATATTTTAAGATATGTCAGTGCAAGTTGCTTTTAGTTAAAACAGCTCAAACATGCATTTTGGTCTAGGACTAGCTTAAGCCTTGAAGAGTTACTGTTGTGTGTATTTGTGTGTGTGTGTGTGTGGAGGGGGGTATTTAAGTTGAGATTACATAATATTTTAAGTTAAATGTATGAATTAACTTACTCACATATTTCAAGTTAAGAGCAATTAAATTGTATAAGCATAAAAAATAATGTATAAAAAATAATGTATAAGCCAGTTCTGCATACTTAAACTTTGAATTTCTTAACTCAAAGATTTTGATTTTCGCCAACTTATTCGGGTTTACAGTGTATAAAAGAGGTGTACTCAAGTAATGTACAGTATTTTGGAATAAAATCTGAATAAAAACACATTTTCATTATGTCAGATGTTCACAAACTGAGCCCCAGTTTAACTTTATTTATTATCATTTATTTGACATGACTCAAATAAACTCGAATAAGTTCAATAGAGCATTAGAACCTCAACCTAGTTCAGTACCTGTGAAGCAGCAGAGTGCATGGGTTGGTGTGGAGAGGTCTGGTGTCCGTGTGCAGGGTGCAGATGGGGCGGGTGGGTGTTGTGGTGCCCGTGGCTCTGTGGGTGGTGATGGGCGCTCTGTGCATGGCTGGGGTGGTGGTGGGCATGGTGTGGGTATCCGTGGGGTGGGCCCTGCATGTGCTGGTGAGGGTGAGAGTGCAGGTGGTGGTGACCGGCCTGATCCTGCCGCGATGGCATCATCTCCATCATATGACCCATGGAGTTCATGCTGCCATTCGACATGCCCCCCGGATGGTGGGCAAGGGCAGCTTTCAGTCTCTGAGTAGAAAATTGGGGGGAAATGGTATATATTAGCATTATGACTTGCAAGTTTCAGATTTTCCATTTAAAAATAGCATTTTATTTGGTCCATTGTACAGAAAATTAAAAGAACCTGTCACTTTGATTAGCATCTGGGGGGCGTGTTGCGAATGTGAACACTGCATTAATTGTTTTTATAAAATAAAATAAAATAATTCTTTAAAAATGTATTTGGCAATTAGTTATATTCAGTGAAAACAAATTATTATTTTGCAACCCAAGAAAATAGATCTTTATTTTTTGGGGATATTTACCTGGAAAACAAGACCAAATTTCTGATTCATTTAATTTCCGTGAACATAACAAAATATGTCTGTCTATTGAGTCGACAAGTGAGCGCTTATATTTTTCCGATAGATTACATGTGACCGTTCGCCCACTTTGTGACGTACATGAATGTCCGAGCTAAGCCTGTCACTCCCATTTACCCTCTCACCCACACACCTACACACCCTCTTACACACCCAAACACACTATTCCACTATCTGTCGTCACTGTCTAAGAGCTTCATCTGAATAACGAGCCCAGCGCGGTGCGGGTCTGGCAGCAAGAGGTCCCTGAGGACTCTCTCCCCCGATTTGCCCATTTCCCCTTCGGCCTACGCACTGTTGCTTCAACCGTGTGGTCTACTTAAGCTTTCACCCAGGGCTGGTCTTGGAGTCTATGACTTTAGAGACGCTCAAAGCGCGTCTGTGTTTGGAATATGTTTACCTGACTGCTCTCTCTCTCACAGAGCTGTTTTTCTGGGCAGCTCAATAAGACAACTTAGGGGTCTGAAAAAAGCCACAAGTATAAACATACCTCCCGCCAAAATATGTCCGATGGTTTGATCTGATGACGGCACATGTAGACAAAATGAAAAAAATGAAAAGTACATAAGCATGTGCATATATACTTATATGTCTGTGTCCATTCAGTTTGACTTTTTTAAACTTGAGCCAATGCAAAAAACTAGGAGGAGTATTTTTAGAGAGTGTTGAGTCTACGATATATATATTTCCACAAGAGCTGAGCAGGTAGACTGACTTTATAAGAAATGGGTCTAAGGTTCGAAAAAACAAACCAAACACACACACAAAATGAGTCAAATAAATGAAAGAAAACATGAAATTAAGTCAAGCAAGGATAATCTCTTCATGGAAAGTAACACTTGATTTTTTGAAAAAAAAAAAAATCAAACAAAATGACACAAAGGTGCCCTCAGTAGTTTTTTTTTTTTTTTTTGCACTGGCCAATATGGCCTCTTAGACTTATACTGACACCTAGTGTTGTGGATGCAGCATCATGCAAAAGCAAATTCCGTCTCAAATGCCATTGCAGAAAATGCACAATTTTTAGTCAGCCATGAAAATCGTTGGGGGTAACGCATTATAAGTAACCCGAGTTATGTAATCAGGTTACTTTTTCAAGTAACTAGTAAATTAATGTATTACTTTTAAATTTACAACAAAATATCTGAATTACTTTTTTAAATAAGTAACTCAAGTGCTTTGTTTTCCATTTATTGACTGACAGTTTTCTTGTCCCCATGTTGAGAGAAATCAAGTAACTTTCCCCAACACTGACCATGAATACTGTAAGAATCCAATAAAATGAGGGGTTACTAAGATACTTTATACTACGTGGGCTGATGAATGCTCGATTCTGATTGGTAAATGAATGTTCTTAGAAGTGCAGCTATTTTCCAGTAAACATACAGTTAAAGTAGTTTCTGGCATTACATTTCATATCACTTTGCCAAATGATTTCAGTTATTTCAAAGGTCCTCACAGCCTACGACAGCAAAAGAACCAAAACCCACTAAGAAACTGACCAAGCAAATAAATACAACAAACAATAGGATGAAAATGACACACTATTTCCATGTTTTCCCCACAACATTCTCTTTCACATACAGCACATGGAAATGGAAACATACACAAACACGCAACTTGTTGTCGTTGTTGCCCAACGACTTTATTAGTAAAATAGTTTCATAACTGAAAAACCACACAACATTTCTCAGTATCAAGGTAGTAACGTCAATAGCCGCTTTTCCACCAAATTACCCAGAACAATTTTGTCCCAGGAACTTTTTTCCCTCAGACCTGTTGCTGTCTACATTTTCAATCTAAAGTATCTCTGCATATAAGCTTAATATCGCCTATCGGTCCATCAGTTGTATTTTTTAAACTCCATACAACCCTTACTGCATGCACCGCAACAGACTTTTAAAAGTGGTGGTTGAAATAAAATGCTGCGTGCAGTCAACAAATCAAAATGCTGTGTGAACTCAACCAATTAGTATCTTCAGCACCCAAATTCCACCACCAAAAGTTCCTGAAAAAGTACTACCTCGTGAGCAGGGACTTTCTGAGGGGGAAATTTTTTACCAGAAACTTTAGTGCCTGCTGTCGAAACACACCAAGTACCACCCCACAGTCCCTAGATCCTGGGAAAAGATCCTGCGGTGGAAATGTGGCTAATGTTTTTGAAGCAGTTGAACTTACAGCTTTGCTGTTAGTAGAGAAGCTGCTGCCGAAGATGGTTGAGAGACGCACAGACTGAAGTAATTCGACAATCTTAATCAATCAATCTCTCTGCCTCAGTCTCTCTGTATTAACTGCATTATTAGTCTGTTTATCAATGGCTCAAGCCTCTGTTATTAGCTCTAAAGTGACATTTTGGAATTGGGAATGGAGGCTTGGGATGAGATCCATAAGAAATTAGTGAATTCATAAGAAATTATCTGCACACAAGTGCATTTTAAGTACAAATGTCTTGAAATGAAATGTCTGAACAATGTCTTGAGGCATGGTAACCATAGCACAATATGAGCCTAATATGTGTCATTGCCAAATTACCACCTTGGGTGTGCATTATTGTTCTAATAACTCAACGGCCCGTCTTCAATCATTCCTTACATATCAGATGGTAGTTTGTGATTACTGCCTTCATAAGGCAACCCACTCCATGTAAAATAAAACAGGCTACCAATACAAACATTGGCTTCATCCCATGTGAATGTAGATAATTTTACACATTTTACAAAATGACGACTTACTTCTTTATGTGCCCATTTTTTTTTTAATTTTTCAATCATGTAATTTAAATCTCATAAGTTTTCACAAACAGATCCAGAAGAATGACAGAAAAGAATCAGACATGTCCCTGCCATGCTCCTGTTCTCCCAGGCACTCCAGATGCTGTGGGTCAGAGGGGCCAGTGTCCAGAGCCGTGTGTTTGTAACAGGCAGCACATTCACTCTCTGAGAGTCATAGCCAGCTGGACCGTATGTGAGTGCCAAGGCACAGACCAGAGCACAGCATCTCTTTCTTCTCAAGCTGGTCAACCTGTGAGATTTTTTTTTTTTTTTCAAGATGTCTTTATTCTCTGAATCATCCTAGTTGCTATTTACCAAAACAAAACCCAAACTGATTTGATAAGTTGCTGGCTCTTCAGCTCTCCAAGCCAAGCAAAGCCATACCGTCCCTCCCTGAATCCTGGAGCTGCCAGTGCTTTCTGCCTTCACACACTTGCTGCCAAATGCACAAGCACTAACCTACCCACCCTTACTGCTGCCCTTAACTGGCACTAACACTGTTTTCACCCACCCGCTGCATCTTAATCCACTCTAACACATGCCAACACAGCAATAATAACCCACCAATGCCTTTATCAACATTTCTGCCGCAGCATGCAGAACACCAGAACACTTCCCGTTAAGAAAAGACTGCCTGCCAGCCACAGCGAGGCACCTAAACTTTCTATTTTCTGTTCCCCCTAGTCTGATATCTGTGTATATGTCTGGGGTATGATTGTGTGAATGATTTGTATGTCTGGATTTTAATGTATTGAAAAAGGACCAAAAGTGGCTGGTTTTGCCTTTTATAATATAACATTATTAGGACAATATCCAATAAAAAGTATTTGGATGCTACCTAAAATATATCAAACATTTTATTGGAAAAAGTGTAGTGTTTGAATACTGGTTTGGGGTCAGAAAGATTTTTGTTGTTGTTTGAAAGAAATGAATGCTAATTTATTCAGCAAAAATGCACTGATCTGACAGCAAAGACTTTTACACTGTTACAAAAAAATTATATTTCAAATAAATACTGTTCTTTCTTTTCTATTCAAAGTATTCTGAACAAAATTAATCATGGTTTCCACAAAAATATTAAACAGCACAAGCTCTTTCATCATTGATAATATAAAACATTTCAAAATAAGAGTCCCGGTGTATTTCGGACTTGTTTATAATTAAAATTAATTAAAATTAATTTTTCTTTTTCTTTTGGGCATTATTGGTATTTTGGTTACACAATAAATTGTTTAAATAAATAAATTATTTCCATTTAATTCATAGTAAATTAGTGTAGTTTCCTTTATAGGAAGAAAAGACTAAGAACATTATTTGACACACATATTATTAATTTTATACATTTTACTAGTAAAATCTGTGTCCCATTCACTGAGAGAGACACTATATGACAGCAAGGAGAACATAGGAAAAGGTGAACCATTTAAATGCTGTAATTTTGCATAATTTACAATGCATAATAATGCATAATATTAGTATGTAATTAAATGTAATATGCTATGTAATTAAAATTATTTTCAATAAATAAAAATACTGTTAAAAATCACACATTATTTGTTTGTCACATGTAGTAGACCATTTTTGTGCTGTGGGTAATAGGAGGATTTTTCGCCCAGCTACCACCGCAAGTATATTTCAAACCGAAAAAACGAATTTTGAAATTCTGCACTTTTCCATCACAATAATGGTTTAATGGTAAATTTAATCAAGGAATAGTTAAACAGTTCAAAAATAAACAACAGTTCAAACCTGTCAGATGTATTAAAGGGATAGTTCATGTTTATCTGCTTACCCCCAGGGCATCCAAGATGTAGATGACTTTTTTTCTTCAGTCGAACGCAAATTATGATTTTTAACTGCAACCGCTGCCGTCTGTCAGTCAAATAATAGCAGTGATTGGGAACTTGAACAATAAGAGTCAAAAAACTTCCATAGACAAATCCAAATTAAACCCTGCGGCTCGTGACGACACATTGATGTCCAAAGACACGAAACGATCGGTTTGTGCGAGAAACCGAACAGTATTTATATAATTTTTTACCTCTAATACACCACTATGTCCAACTTCGTTCAGCTTCCGGCTAGTGAGGTCTGATCACGCTCTGACAACGGAAGTGATGTCTCGCACTCATTGAAGTATATGGGCGAGACATCACTTCCGTCATCACAACGCGTTTTTAGACCTCACTAACAGGAAGCTGAACGAAGTTGGACATAGTGGTGTATTAGAGGTAAAAATTATATAAATAATGTTCGGTTTCTCACAAACCGATCGTTTCGTGTCTTAGGACATTAATGTGTCGTCACGAGCCGCAGGTTTTAATTTTGATTTGTCTAAGCAAGTTTTATTTACTGTTATAGTTGAAGTTCCCATCTACTGCTATTATTTGACTGACAGACGGCAGCGGTTGCAGTTAAAAATCATAATTTGCGTTCAACTGAAGAAAAAAAGTCACCTACATCTTGGATGCACTGGGGGTAAGCAGATAAACATTTTTGGGTGAACTATCCCTTTAAGACATACCGACAATAATACAGTTTTACATAGCATACTGCATCTCACTCTCAGCTCATCTAAAAAAACAAGACATCTATATTAGGTTCTAATATGTGTACAAAGATGGCGTGTATCAGAATCACAGGAGCCAAGGGACCATCTTTCATCCATTAACATACTTGACATACTGGGGTCACAGTGCACAGAAACACCTCGGACTGATTGCGCCACCTGTCCATCAACACTTTCACTTTGATTGGACTTGGGCAGCTGTGCAAGAGTGCACCTATCTCTCCCTCCCTCTTGGTCCGGGGCAGATTGCGCCGAGTTCCCACACGGTGGAATGCCACTGTCTGAGGCCGCGCCACACTAAGAGAGAGGACAAACGCGGGGCCTCGTCGTATAAAGCTCAGTTTGGCAGTGAGCCAGCAGTGGATGGAGGGAGGAAGCGGGATGGGGGGTATTGAAGTATCTTTCTCTTCCACAGGAAGAGACATTCATCCATCATTTGTGGGGCGCAGGGAGAGCGTCCGCTATCAGTGCTCTAATGTAATCAGTCTGGCGCTGAGCAGGGCCCCAGAGTGCCACACGGGGTCAGAGGCCAAATGAGCCACAACAGGCTGAGAGAGAGAGAGACACGGCACAAAGCAGGAAGTACACACTTAACAGATACCTTGTAACCACTACACACCACTGATACGCAATATACACGCTATGTGCTAAAACACTTGACCAAACTTGAGAAAAAAAAGTCTGACTGATACTAATATACATTCTAAAAAATGCTGGGTTAAAAACAACCCAAGTTGGGTTGAAAATGGACAGACCCATTGATTGGGTTGTTTTAACCCAGTGGTTGGGTTAAATGTTTGCTCAATGTGCTAGCCAGTTTTATTTAACCCAACTATTGTTTAAAAATGACTATATGTCTGGCTTAAATTAGGTTGGAAATTATAAATTAGACACGTAACTATTTGACGCAACAATAATAATCAAAAGGTGAATATTTATTAATAAGCATGTTTATTGTTTAGTTATTATTCATTTAACTTATTAATTAATGTTCATTTATTAAACATATTAATAAATGTTAATTTCCAGCATATTTTGGGTTCATTTTAATCAAGTAATACCATAATTTTTAAACAATAGTTGAGTTAAATAAAACTACCCAGCAGGTTGGGCAAACATTTAACCCAATCGCTGGATTTGACCATTTTCAACCCAACTTGGGTTGTTTTTAACCCAGCATTTTTTAGAGTATAGTAAAGAAAATGGTGTAAGGAATAATCTTTAATCTCAGAACTAGTAAATTTCACAAACAATTACAAAGAAATGGCAAGAAACATAATTTTGAAGTAGAAAAACAAATAGTATTTTCTTGTAAAACGTACTCTAATAAGCTTTGGTTTATTTACAACGTCGAGAGCAGATAATCAGCTACAAAAGTCCATAAAAGAACAAAAGACACACTTATCAGACAAACATTCATTCTTTGAGCTTTTGGTATCAAACAAACCGCTGAAACCTGCTCTCCCGCTGGCAGAAACCCAGAATAAACATGAAACCATTAGTCACTCGACGGGACAAAAATCTGACACATCAAAACCAGAAAGTTCAGATCACATTTAAGCAATTACTTTTTCATCCTTTACACTTCCCACCACAAATTGGTCTTGTCAATAATGTACACCCTTAAAAATAAAGGTTCCAAAAGGGGGTTTTCACAGGGATGCCATAGAAGACCTATTTTGGGTTCCCTAACGAACCTTTCAGTGAACAGTTCTTAAAGGAACCATGTTTTCTTAGTGTGAAGAACATTTCTACTATAAAGAACCTTTTGTGCAATGGAAAGATTCCATGGATGTCAAAAGTTCTTCATGGAACCATTAAAGCCAATAAAGAAACTTTACTTTTAAGAGTGTAGCAAGAGCAAGAAAGAAATAAGAATAAAAGTACTCTCACCCAAGTACTTCAAGGAAAACTTTCTCTTCCAAATCTGGCAGGTAGAAATGAACGGTGCAGGGAGGCTTGTAATTTAACCTATTTATGTTAGGTGTCCATAATCTCTTATGACGTTAGCTGAGAACCCTGATCAGCGCTGATGTGTGTCACTGAGTAGGTCTCATCTGCCTCTCATAATGAGGTGTAAACAGACATTAGAGTCGAGCCCTCAGAGCTGAAACAGCAGCTGTATTAGCCTGTAATGATAGTGCTGTCTTGCACGCTGGCACTGCAAAACCTGAGGAAAACAGTCATTACTGTAACACAAGTGTTGGCCTGTTGAGAAGCTGTCCTTCAGAGATAAACTCTCCTGAACTGATTCAGAACAGAGAGAAGTGTGTGAAGCACCTGCATGTGTGTGAGATGTAACCAAATATTTAGGACTGAATGTAAATGTTTAAGAATTAGTAATCATGGAAAACTTTTGTGGAAAAGCTAAGCACTGGATTTGTGTTTGTCAAGTTAAATCTTTTGAAAGATACACAAAAAGTTTTGTCTAAAGCACTTAGTAGTAAGTTAAGTAGATATCCACTTGTAGAATTGTATATTATGAGTTATTTCTGTAAAATAATCAGTACTTTTTTTCAGATGGCCCATAAAATTCAATTACAGTAAATTTGTACACTCTGAGGTGGAAGTCTTTTTTTTTTTTTTTTTTTCCCAAAGCATATTCAAGTTATATGTAGATGGGATGTGAGAGATTCATGTCAGATATGTCACCATGTGTGCGATTTTAGCAATAGATGTTTTCAATTTCAAATCCAGTCACACACAAAGACAACAAAAAACGAGAATAGGTGACATATAGAATGTTTTAATCGAGTCTTTTTTAAGGCTGGAATGCACTGTGACTTTTAAAGTCTGAACAGATTTAAAAAGAATAGACATTATACCCTTCGCCTATGAAAAATCATCATCATACATTAAACAACCACAGCTAATAAACAAACTCATGCAGAAGCATATCATCCAACTAGATGGACTCATAGTCTGAAGATTAAAAAAATCAGTTTGTGCCCATCATACGCAACAAGATTTTCTGCAAAAAAGCAGATTATGCCATGATGCATGGCAACTACGCAGTCTGCAATTTAGAGCAAAAATCTGTACGAAAAAGTTGTGTACTGTATTTATCGCAATATGTGCCATCTACTGGTCAATATGAAAAATGGCAATTTTTGCTTATAACTTCTAAATAGTTCATCTAAAATCCATGAGACTTCAGATTTAACCCTATTTCAACTCGTCACACAACATATGACGGTAAAACATCTGATTTCTATGTACAGAATGAAATGCAAAATGAACAAAAAAAATTATAAAATAAATAAATAAATTGAAAAACTGTATTAGTTGATCTATTAGTTTTTCAATGTTTTTCCTCTTCGGACAACAAAAACATTTTAAGTTTGATGGGCCAATAATCAGATTTTTCTGCCTGTCTAAACAAAGGCCAATGTTTTTTAGACATTTTCCACTTTTTTGTGTTTTTTCTGTACAAATATTTGTGGAATCCGTGCCATTTTTTTAAATTCATTTTTATATAATCTATAAATACATTTCGGATGATCCCACACCTAAAAGCCACAAGAAACTGCAAATTGGACAAAACTGTATAGTAAAAAAAAAAAAAAAAAATGTGGCAACATGAGACAAAGGGGGATGTGTCAGGACCTGGATAATACCTTCCACAGCATCTTGAGAAATAACCCACAACTTTCTCATCCTGTTCCTTTCCTTCTACAAATCAATCATCAGATATTTTAAGCAATATAAAACATAATATAGCTCAATAGAACCCAGACGATGATCTATCAGGTTTCGTTCATGTGATATCCACACAGATATCCTGCAACGTCCGTCCGTCCACAGTCATAAGAGCAGCAATCGTTCAAAATCAGTCTCCGTTTCATCGCTGATCTTTAGCCTCTCCTTTCTGACCTCTCATTTCTCTCACTCACTCATGTGTTTCCCAAAGCCTGAGGCATGATGGGTAATTGCACATTATTGGTATTTATTAATTGCCTCTTCCTTCGTGACACTCGTGTTTGAGTGATATCATCGCAAATGCATCAAGGTGCATCTTGACAACAGACTTGGCTTTCTGAAGACGGAGGGATGACTTCATATCAATAAAAGAGTGTAAGGAGAGAGGGAGGGCCACACCTGCTGCTGAAGGAGTAAATCAAAGTGAATGAGGTCAGAGGCAAGAGGGAGCCCCTGGGTAGAAGTGGAGCAGGACAGTGTATGTGTGTGTGTGTGTGTGTTGCCAGAAAGAGCTTGTCTGCTGTCTGCCAGACTTGCTGCCAACTAAACTCACTCTGAACCGTATCAGTGACAGCTCTACCTGTCTAATACTCCTTCTGTCAATCTCATTCTGTGTTGTTCCTTTTCTTCTTCACTTCCTTTCATCTCTCTTCTATTCTCTGCCTGTAATGATTACACTTTATGAACTGTGAGACTGTTCTCTCTCCTTCCAACATGAACCAACTGAGAAAGTCGGAGCTCTTAGTTTCATAAAAATCTGTAAAATTGAAATTTTTCTAAAATGTCTATTTACAGTGACATAAAGTTTCTGTTTCGCAAAGTTTGCTACTTCAGTTGTTGGTGTTGATTCAAATTGTTTCTAGATGCTTGTGAAGAGCAGTGTTGGGGTAACACATTAAAAGTAACTTGAGTTATGTAATCAGATTACTTTTTCAAGTAACTATTAAAGTAACACATTACTTTTTTAATTTACAACAAAATATCTAAGTTACTTAATGTATTTAATCTCACAATATTAACCAATGTCTTTGCTGCTGCACTCTTAAAACTAATTCAGGGGACCTTTAGTCGTTACTTAAATATATATATTGTTGTGAAATAAAAAATCAAGTTCTGAAATGCTGTTAGACTTTTTACTTGTAATTGTTATTTTATTGAGCTTGGATGACACACAAATTATGCCTATTGATTCGATATACTATCATGACTTGTAATAGTTTAACATTTTCAGTTAATCAAAAATGTATTTAATTTTAAGTTCTGTTAATGTAAAATACAATCTGATGACGTGTAAATGTGTTTCATTGTTTTGAGTTGTATGAACACTTCTTTTAATTTAGACGAACTTAAGTTAAGTGAAACTGGGATTTATATTTCCCATCATGCTTTGCCCATGGCACTTGAAAGGGAGAGTTAATGCTAAAATTAAGTGTTATATAATGTTTTTTGCACAAGATTAATGGTAAGGGAGATTTAGCAGTAATTTGTGTTTTGTTATGCTAATTTAGAGGAGTTTCTGTTAATGTGGGTTTTTGGAGATTTACCATCATGGTGACAAGCGGTGCTTGGGAAGTTCATGTTAATTAGAAATGCGTTTTATTGTGTCCAAAAAGCGTCTTCACCTTACTTAAAACATTATGTTGGATCAACTTAAATAGTTGCATTCATGTTGACAATTATTAAGTTCATCTTACTTAGAAATGTGTTTTTATTGTGGCAAAAAAAAACGTCTTCACCTTACTTAAAACATTATGTTGGATCAACTCAAAATATTGCTTTGAATTAATGTAATTCTCCCAATTGGCTTAAGTTAAAAAATCTTACTTAAATTAACATATCTTTTTTTGTTGAACCAATGTTTTATTTTTTAGAGTGTGACCTTCACTGATCTAATTGAACCAATAAGCAAAAATGACTTTAGATTAGATTTAGAAATAAGAGTGTTGAACTTCCTTCTCCTTTATCCTGTTCTTCTTCAATCCAGAATGGCAGCACAGCTGAAAGGTTTTTATTATTTTAGGGAGTAATGCAATATTGTAATGCATTACTTTTTAAAACTAACTTTCCCCACCACTGCTGAAGAGTGATCAGATGCATTTTTTTTAAATTTCAAGAAGCCCCCCCCCAAAACAAATTTAATCACAAAACCCCAAATTTTTCTGGCCCTGGTACGAAATGACCAGCTAACATCATTTCACTAATAATATCATTAGCACATGAGAAATTGTGAACAAGTACTAGTCAGGTGAAATCACTTGATCATTCTTATTGCATTATAAGAGTAGACATTGTGAGTAGCCAGTCATTGTGTTCTTGTGTTAGCAATGGTTACCTCCAAAGAAAGACGTGCAGCCATCATTGCTTTGCATCAAACTGACCTCACATGCAAGGAAATTACTGCAAAGGAGAGAGATTCAGCAGTGAAGAAGGCTTCAGGACATCCCAGAGTGTCTAGCAAGTGCCAGGACTGTCTCCTCCTGAGGAGTCAGCTATGGAATCGTCTCACCACCAGTGCAAATCTGCTCAATACTGGCACCAAGTAGTTTCGAGTGCATCTGCACACCAAGTGAGGCGAAGACATTTGGACAATGGCCTGATCAATAAGAGCAGCAAAGAAGCCACTTCTCTCCAAGAAAAACCTCAAGGACAGACTGAAATTCTGCAGGAAGTACAAGGATTGGAGAGCAGAAATTACTTTCTCTGAAGAAGCCCCATTCTGACTGTTTGCGACATATGGAAAATCGTTTGTCTGGAGAAGAAAAGATGAACGCTACCATGAGTCCTGTGTCAAGCCAATAATGAAGCATCCCGAGATAATCCATGTGTGGGGTTGAGTTTCATCCAAAGGAGTGGGCTCTCTCACAATTCTGCCCAAAAACACTGCTAGGAATAAAGAATGGTATCTGCAAGAGCAACTTTTCCCAACAACCCAGGAGCATTGTGGTGATGATCCGTGCATTTCCCAGCATGATGGAGCACCATGGCACAAGGCAAGAGTGATAATGAAGTGGGCCGGAGAGACATTGAAATTCTGGATCTGTGGCCAGGAACCTCCCCGGATCTTAATCCCACAGAGAACCTGTGGTCAATCCTCAAAAGGCCAGTGGACAAGCAGAAGTACACAATTTGTGATTAACTCTGACCACTAATAAGGCAAAAATGGATCGCCAGCAGTCAGGATTTGGCCCAGAAGCTGTTATCCAGCATGCCAGAGTGAGTTACACAGGTTATGAAGATGAAGGATCAACACTGTATATAATGAATCTTTGCATATAGAGTCAAAGCTGTAAAAATTGCATATATTGAAGGTTTTTGCCAATAAAAGCCTTTAAAACTTTTGAAATGCTTATCATTGTTTTCCAGTATACCATAGAAACGTGTGAAAAATTATCTACAAATACTGAAGCAGCAAACATTGCAAAATACAGTTTATGTCACTGCCAATATTTTTGGCCACGGCTGTATCTGTAAGATAAAAAAAAAAAAGAGAAATAAATGCTTTTATTGCAGCAAGAATGCATCAATTTCTTTTCTATTCATAAAAAATTCACAGTTTCCATGAAAAATACAACAACGAAAAAACAGCATTTACATCACATTTTAAAATACATAAAAATATTAATGAATGTTTTCATGAAATTAATAAAAAAATAATATTTAATTGTAATTTTTTATGTAATAAATGTATTAAATTGACAGCATAATATAGCAACATGTAACAGCAAAATTAGATTTTATCCCTTATTCATACTAGTCAGGGCTGTGCTGTTTTACAATCATTTCAAACCTCAGAGGAGGCTGAAATCAGAGGTATAAAGTATATCCTGCACCAGAGTCCCATAGATTCAATGTCTCAGCCACTAACTCTTGCGTCCTTCAGCCCCCTGGGTCTGTACTGTGCTTTATGTTCACTCTCCCTCATTGCATAAATCTAAGCTGTAATTTTCCTGGCACTGGTTTCCATTCTCTGTGGGCTCCAAGGTATGAGACGCCCATCTATTTCTCCCAGTTCCCCCTGAACACTGATGCCAGACTCAATAAGGGTCTTGCCCTCGTCTCTCCGAGTCCAGGCCCCGCTGTGCCTTGCCGCGCATGCCCGATCCCTCCACCACACCGCCCATTAGCTCATTTTTAACAACCCCCACCCCCACTCCACCCTCGCCCCCTAAAGCAAGACCCTGCCAGCGGCTACGAGCTGGGGACCACTTAACTGATTTCTTATGGGAGGGTTTCTGAGCCGGCAGAGGCAATCGGTTTGGTGGGAGCGCTGCCGTCAGTCTGAGCTGAGCTGTTTGGCACAACTGTGGGTCTGTGTCAGCTTTGCCAGGCTAATCATTTGGAACCAATTTAATTTAGCTTTACATTGCATTTTGTCACAGAGCAGGAATTTTATATATGATGCAGTTAATGGGAGGAATGACAGCGGGTAGGCAAAAAACTACAAGCTGGCATATGTGGCAGAAAAAACAAGGACATTCATTCTTGTAAAAACTTTTTTTTTTTACTTTAGTATGTCAAAATAGTTTAAAGGGTTAAAAATAACAACAACAAAAAACTGCATTTGAAATGCATTTAA
This sequence comes from Chanodichthys erythropterus, assembly GCF_024489055.1. NCBI lineage: Eukaryota > Metazoa > Chordata > Actinopteri > Cypriniformes > Xenocyprididae > Chanodichthys > Chanodichthys erythropterus. The sequence continues at coordinate 14,774,126 of NC_090222.1, read as the reverse complement.
CTTGCATTTTGTCATATTTCACCATAAACAGTTGTAAATAATGCAGGATGGAACTATATTTTATCCACTGGGTTCTGCAATTAGCTGAGAAAAGTTGTTTTTAATATATGTACAGTATATAAAAAATATATATATTACAAACACTTTTCTATTCAGTGTGTTATTTGCCATTTCTTTGTAATTATTTGTTAAATGTACATGCAATTTCTAAGTGAAAACTGTCTTAAAGCAAATCCTACACCAAATGTTTTTCAGTTTACTGTTTTTAAGGACACATGCTCTTCAAATACCGAATTCACACAGCTTAAAGTGGCAGCACCAGAAACCTACTCGTCTATATGACCCAATGGGGACCTGAGGCAGGAGCTGAACAAGGAAATCACTCCCTTAAAGCCGCCCCTGAATGGCAGGCTGGGTAATAGCTATAGAACCCAATCAGGATCACCTAACAAAAGCAGAAACAATCAGCTCCGCAGACGAGCTAATCAACGCGAGTGCAACTGCCGACACAGACATCCATCACTTTACCATGTAAATACAGCACAGCGTGAAATGAAATAGGCCCCAGCCTTCCCAATCAACCTGTATTCCATACAGGGTGCATTCAGCAAACACATTGTTGAAACATTTCAGGGTCAAACAGTTGTAAAAACAGAGCTGATTGCACTCAGGCGTGGATTTGTGAGCACCACGGGTCCTTAACTTCAAAGAGAAAGAGACAGGTAGGTTAATGTCCTTAGCATTGAAACGTATTAGCATGCATTGCATTTAAACAAACAAAAGAATCAGCTGCAGATTTCTCTATTAAGTTTTGGTCCTTTGTTGAGGAACATCATTTTAGCAAATCTTAATTTGACATATTTAGTAATACAAGTGCAGAATCAAAGTGTAAATTTTAAAAAGCACTCATTTCAGCTAATGGCTAACGTGGCATTTTTAACCACAGAGATGTAGATAAGGGAAGATTATTTCAGGTGTGCCTGTAAATGTAGTTGAGGAAATATCAAATTAGTTACTAAATAAATATAAATAGCCATGTGTATATACATTAGGGTGCACAGATGGTGTGAGATTGGTTCCCATCAGCCTCATGCTTTGATGTTCAAGCCTTGTGCACAAATTTAGATTCTCAAAACCAGCATCACATTCATTTTCTTTCCTGGAAAATAAGGGACATTGCTCCTTTTCTTTATACCACTAATGCCATTTATTTGATAAATAAACTATTAACTGCAGCTGTGGTGACAACTGACCGCACTGTAAAACTAAACCCTTGTGAAAAAGAAAGTGTGCTTAATCTGATTGAATGTGCACTTGAAGTGTGATGTACTTACTATCTTAAAAGTATGTATTTTTTTTTTTTTTTTTTTTTAAAAACTGTACTTGCAGATAATATAATATCAATGAAATAAAGCATAATTCATTCAAAAATGAACATTTTGTCATCATTTACTCACTCTCATGTTGGTCCAAACCTGAATGAGTTTTACAGCTATCAAAGATGTTTTAAAGAATGTTGGTAATAATGACGGTACACAGCAAAAGTTAAATCAACTCTGCTCAGAGTACATATGGTCCCTCTCTAAATAGTGTTAAAATAACACTGAAGCAGAGTTCAATTTAATTAGATAATTAAGCAGTTAATAAGGCTGTGACTTAAATCACTTGTTCTTGTGTTTTTTCTTATTTCTTCAGTGATTCTGCTTGTTAACAGCAGGTGTTCATCACTAATTTGCAATCATCACTTAATTAATTGCTTTATTATCTCATTAAATTGAACTCTGCTTCAGTGTTATTTTAACACTATTTAGAGAGGGACCATATGTACTCTGAGCAGAGTTGATTTAACTTTTGCTGTGTACCGTCATTATTACCAACATTCTTTAAAACATCTTCTTTTGTGTTCAACAGAAGAAAGAAACTCATTCAGGTTTGGACCAACATGAGAGTGAGTAAGTGATGACAAAATGTTCATTTGTGTTCAAGTTCAAGTGTACTTACTGTTTATTAACACACTTAAGTACACTTTTAAAAAGTGCTCTTTGTAATAATCTTAAATTAAAGGTTTTAACATAAAGTACATTTTAAATAATTGTTTTCATAATATTTTGTTATTTTGATGTGTTGACTAACATACTAAAGCACATGTACTTGATAGTCATTTTAACTGTAATGTGTTTTTTGATATTGCGATTAAAGTTAATACACATTTCAAATGTACTAAAGTGCAACTTCATCTTTTCAAATGTGTAATTGCAAATATATTTAAATGATAAAGGTTTCAACAGAAGGTTTCAAATGATAAGTTTCAACAGAAATGACATTAAAGTATATTTTAGTTACCATAAATGCTTATCAGAACATTCAGCAGTGCACTTTAACCATATTTCAAAGACAATAAAAAGCAATAATGAAAATACTTAAAAAGATTAAGTTGTACTTAACATTAGTAAAGTGCAAACTGAATGTAATGTTTTCAGACACTTAACTGCATGTTACAGTAACTGCACTTACTGTAAGTATGTCTTAATCTTTTTATGTATTTATGTATATTAATTTAAAAAGAATACTATTTTTGTAATAAGCAGCACTCTTTTTAAAAAGTATATGCTGAAGTGTATTTCTTTTTCACAAGGGAATACTACCCAGTCACAGTTACCTGATAATCCATGTAATACGAACAACCAATGATAGAGCTCTCCAACTTTCACAAAAAGTGTTTATCTTTCACTATATGTGTAATGTTTTTATCAGCTGACACTTCAAAACAAAACTGCAATACAAACTCAAGTGCTAAAATGATAAAATACAGGACTGCATTCCTTTATTGATGTAGTACGTAAGTAATACAAGTTCTGTCATGAAACTCTAGATGGCCCAGGCTGATAGGTCTCATCTACTTGCAATTACATCATTGGTTCCTGCTGTATCAGTAGCCAATGAGCTCACTGCTCAACCTCTTAATACTCGGTCAGCATTTGCTTTAGCAGTTGCAACCTGCTTTCAGAAACCCTCCACCTTCCCCAGCTCCACCTGTATATCTGCTACGGGTAATTCATGTAAGCTATACTGTACAGCTGCAGCATGTCTTACTTGCTCACTGCAGCGTGTTGTGTATGCATTGGCAGTAGCAAGTCCTGTACTTGCTCTGAAGCAGCAGCTTAGCAAATCTATCCATAACATATCAACATATCCATTACCATGCCGAACACTCAGAGAGGTGTCGGGACAGAAATTCTGTTTCCTTAAATACAGGACGACAATTCCATATTACGATATATGTGATGATGGTTGCAAACCATACACATCACCAATATACTTCTCTCAGCCAAAGCAGGGAACTCTGGAGTTTCTTGCATTTCTAGGCATAAACCAGGCCTTAAACAGTGTTAATTGATGATCATCTCAACACATGTCACAGGTTTACCCAGCCAGGCTCAACTGGCATGTGGACCCACTGGCAGCCTCTGAACCAAAACAGGCTGGATGCCCATACAGCTATAACAACACACTGCCATTATCATTAGAACACAAATGCACACTAGATGTTCTCCATCCCCCCCATTCACTCAAGGAAAACACAATTGTGCATTGTAAATGCATTGGCTGAACGAGGTAATCCTTTTGTTGCATTGACAAGGAAAGACTGAATGCACAATGAAACTACAAGATGTCTATTTTGAAACTAACTTGGATTAAGTAAGTAAAGTACTTGACAATTACTTGAGTAGAAATGAAATTACAACACTGAATTCATTAGTAAGGTTTAAGACAGATTATAGGATATGCTCTGAGAAGTAAATAGTGTAGGCAGTCGTTTTGATGAGTGTTAAACTCATTTTAAATGGTTAAACAAAGTTTCATAACATTTTCCCACAATCATGATGGATTTAGTCTCTCCCTCCCTCTTTGTATGTTAACATATGTTAAGGCTGAGTTATGCAGTGTTGCTTGTTTCAGCCGTGCGTTAGCTCATCACCCCTCTCCTATGACATCATTCTCTGACAATGCCACCATTCATACAGATGTGGCTACAAAACATGGATTTAGATTGTCGTTGTGCAAACAGAGCTTCACACACAACCTGTGCACCAGCTGCAGGTGTCTCTTCATAACTTAATGTGGCCTTCCACTGATGGAGTCTGTAAAATGACATAATTCATTGTATAAAATGAAGTAGAAATACTGAGTCATTTAAACAGTTACACATGATACACAAGTTACATAATTGTATATCCCATATTTACAGCACAAGGTATGACTAAACACTACACTTTCCATGTAGACATAATATATACATTTATAATAATGGGTATATTACATAAAAGAGATTTATGAAAAAAATAAAAAAAATCTTAAATCTTGAATACTTGAATTTGAGTGTACACTTCCCAATCATTATTTTCAAACAAAATGTCATAAATTGATATATCATATATATGTCAAGGTAAAAGTTTTTTTTTTTTTTTTCAGGTATCATGAATTATTAATTCATTAATGTCATTAAGTTTTTGGGGAGACTCCGCTACTTTTCTAAGAAATAATAATAAAATATTTTACCAAACAACTTTTCCTTTCAGGCTATCTTTTCATTTTTTAATGAAAAAAAAAAAATTCTTTATTATCATATTAGTATTACTTAGACATTTTTGATTACTCCTTTTGACTACTTTAATTCAGAAATTAACAACCTACTCATCACAAAAGAGGTGTATTCAAGTCATTATATGTATGAATCACATATTTAACCAGTCATAAGGGTAATTTTTTTAGCCGAGATACAACCATTTGAAAATCTGGAATCTGAGAGTGCAAAAATCAAAAGATTGAGAAAATCGCCTTTAAAGTTGTTCAAATGAAGTCCTTAGCAACGCATATTACTTACAAAAATTAATTTTTGACATTTTTACAGAAGGAAATTTACAAAATATCTTCATGGAACATGATCTTTAATTAATATCCTTACGATTTTTGGGTCACATTTATTTGGATATTATTAGGCATCTTATATTATATATATATATATATATATATATATATATATATATATATATATATATATATATATATATATATATATATATATATATATATATATATATATATACATACACTACCGTTCAAAAGTTTGGGATAAATATACAATACAATATTTTTGTTTTCAGGATTCTTTGATGAATAGAAAGTGAAGTGTTTATTTGAAATGTAATCTGATGTTACATTATAAATGTCTTTACTGTCACTTTTGATCGATTTAATGCATCTTTGCTGAAAAAAAAAAATTAATTTCTTTAAATTCTTTTAAAATTTTTTACTAACCCTAAACTTTTGAACAGTAGTGTATAATGTTACAAAAGCTTTGTATTTCAGATAAATGCTGTTCTTTTGAACTTTCTATTCATCAAGGAATCCTGAAAAAAAAGTATACAACTGTTTTTAACATTGATAATAATCATAAATGTTTCTTGAGCAGTAAATCAGCATATTAAAATGATTTCTGAAGGATCATGTGACACTGAAGACTGGAGTAACGATACTGAAAATTCAACTTTGCCAACACAGAAATAAATATATTACATTTTATATTATATTCCGATAGAAAACAGTTATTTTAAATTGTAATAATATTTCACAATATTACTGTTTTTACTGTATTTTCAATTAAATAAATGCAATCTTGGTGAGCAGACAAAACTTCTTTTAAAAATATTAAAAACCTTACCGATCCCAAACTTTTGAACGGTAGTGTATATATATATAAAAATAAATAAATGTAACAAAACGTAACTTTTTGCTTAAAGTATGTCTGCATCTGAACTCTTTTGCATTCAGTACTTACAGTTACAGAATGAGGGAGTGATTACATAAGAATCTCCAGCGCTCACATAAAAACTTTACATCTCTTTGATAGCTGTATCCCTCAGTGAAATGTTTCTTTAAGAAAGGTTCCTTTTTTCCACTGCTCAAGTAAAAAAAAAAAAACAAGTACATTTAAAGCATGCCAAGGATTATGTCATCTGAGAGGCGTGTGCCAGCGCAAGGGCCCCGGAGAAACAGAGCAGGAACATATAGTATTGTTTATCTCATAAAAAAAATCCTCACCACATAGCCTGAGGCTTAGTGACAAATTTATCATCTTGGTAACAATGTAAACAATAGATAATTACTCCCTGATAAAACAAAGAACCACAGATTGTTTTTAACTGTCATTGGCATGAATAGTGAGACTAACATTCCAACCAGAATTCGTAGATTTTTCAGTTCTTGGTCAAGAGAACTTGTGCGGAGCAGCTACAAGCAAATGCCAATGCAAATAGTAAACTCAATGCATTTTGCTGATTCTTTGCATTATTACATTCTTTTGTATTTTGTAAGATTAGAGTCAATTAGAGTGGGGGGGGGGGGGGGGTTGTCCACTTATTCAACTTAATATATTATACAATTTGCTTCCCTAGTAAATTTAGTTTTAAACATCCAGTAAAAGTAAACTCTATTTACATTCTTAATTCACATTCCTAGCCTTCCTATTTGTCTTTGTAATGATTAGTTATAATAATAATAATAATAAAAACTTACTCTTCCTTTGAAACAACTTTCCTTTGGTGGCTGATACAGCTCACTTAGACCATTGGATAAGTTTAACTTTGTTTGACTCTGTCCTGGTACAGAATGGTATTTTTTCACATTTCAATCGAGTCCCGCTTCATTTTTTTTCCTCACACCCTGTTTCCCTTAGAAATACGACATTATAGAAGTAAAATGTGTTATGAATGGCAATTCACAAGGTCTGCTCGATGGCCCAGCGCCAGCGTAAACAACTGTTGATGGAACTGTCACTGTTCCAATCGAGCCAGTGCTGCATTGTCACGGAAGTTTATCATTTGCACGTTTTAAATATTCAAGCATAAGAAGATGCGAAAGAGAACTCAATTCAGTACTTGCACACTGTTTGAGAAGTTTTGTGTGTACACATCTGGAGCGCATGCCCAGAAAGCCGCGTCTCAGACAGCGTGTGAATACTGAATTGAGTTCTCTTTCACATCTTCTTGCACTTGAACATTTAAATTGGCTTGAATTACACTCAAACAGACACATTCATACAAAATGACACCAAAAAGCCCATCTTGGCGAGTATCCTAGTACAAACCGTTGGTAATGCCTTAAAGGGTTAGTTCACCCAAAAAGGAAAATTCTGTCATTAATGACTCACCCTCATGTCGTTCCAAACCTGTAAAACCTCCGTTCATCTTCGGAATACAAATTAAGATATTTTAGTCTGAGAGCTTGTGAGTCTCACAGTGACACTGATGACGTGTTATCTAGTGCGCCCGAGCTTCGTTTACAGTCTGAGGGAGACACATGTTGTATTCAAGCTTTTCTACATTGTTTGTATTTTGGTATTGCTATATTTTTTAAAATGGTGTGTAGGTGTGCATGTCGCGGATGTCCTAATCGCGTCACTGTCCGGAGCAGAAGGGGGCGGTAATGCACCAATAAGCCGGATGCCGACCGCCGTAAAACAGGAAAGAAGAAGAAGCAGCAGCGTCACTGTGGAGTGAAAGCGGATATACAACAGACCCGGAAGAGAAGACAATGCTGAATAAAGTCGCAGTTTTTGCTATTTTTGGACCAAAATGTATTTTAGCTGCTTCAAAAACTTCTAACTGACCCTCTGATGTCACATGGACTACTTTGATGATGTTTTTATTACCTTTCTGGACATGGACAGTATACTGTACACACATTTTCAATGGAGGGACAGAAAGCTCTCGGACTAAATCTAAAATATCTTAAACTGTGTTCTGAAGATGAACGGAGGTCTTACGGGTGTGGAACGACATGAGGGTGAGTCATTAATGACATCATTTTCATTTTTGGGTGAACTAACCCTTTAAGTGAACGTAAAAAGTTGAGAAAAAAAAACGCATGTGTAACAGTATATTAGATCCGTGCAATCTGTCTTAAAGTGACAGCAGCCTAATACTCCTGCTGCTCCTCTGTGTTTTTAATGTTAAGCCGATCCGAGGCCAAAATCTAAAGTCTTTGTTAGCTAGTTATATATATATTCGCCGACAGCCGATTAATGACCATTGTGATCAAATTCTGCCAATGTCAGAAGATTTGACGCACAGTCCTGTGGTGTGACTTCTCCTATGACAACACAATTGTGACACAACAACAAACCACCACTTGCTCCACACACACACGTCTCCATTATTTTCCAGTTTTCTTTTCAAGAAAAGACATGATCAAAATTAACGCTAGAGATTTTGCTTGCTAGTCACTCACCAAATGTAAATGCAGCTCAGAGTCACCCAACGTGTCACAGATTGATGATGTAAAACTCACGCAATTCTTGCGTGCATCCGTTTGTAACACGTCTTGACTGCCGTACAGTCTGACATTAATAACAACTGAGATCCCACAGTGTGACATGGCTTACAGAGGGGATCATGTTCGTACAGTCTGACAAGCAACAGTCGTAAAGGACGATTATAAATTGTACAGTGTGCACCCGACCTTAATCAAACAACAAAGGACAAAGAAAAGAAAATCACTCACTGCTCTTGACTGAATAAATGTAACTTTAATAAGGATTTATCTGTATTTAATTAATATGGTGAAGACTATGCACTATGTTTTTTTCAATTTCTGTACCTGAAAATACTGTTAGACCAACATGAAAAACCTGAAAAGCACTGTTTATTTCATTTGTATGTTTTTTTTTCTGTTGTATTTATTTGTTCTATTGTTCGTACTTTCATTATTTGTTCTTATTTTATTTCTGATTGTTTACTTTTCTTTAACAATATTTGAAATTTATATGAGTTAGGCTAATAGTTTTTGGTGTCATAACCTTATTTAATAATGTCACATAGGTCAAAAACAACAGAAATAATAACTAGACCTGTTTTATTTTATTTTATTATTTGTGGTGGCGCCAGTGAAAGTTGTGGCAGGGCAAGTAAAAATTTGAACTAGTAGAAAAAAATCCTTTGAGCCCTTTATTATTTTTTTTTCTCAAAAACTCAAAATACAGATTAAGACTCTCATACTCTCATATTCTGTATTTCAAAGATCCCTTTATAATAGTTTATAGCTCTACGCAAATATTTACATACTAATGTTTCAAAGGAAGTTGTAAGCTGTATACAGTATATAACTGCCAAAAACTTTTTTCTTTCAAAACCCTGCACAAGCCAAAACAGTGGTGGAACTGAAAGTGGATCCGCACTGACTTTGACAGGGTTCAGCTGGCACATACACAGGTCTTTTCCTCTCTCTGATAAGAGCATTTGTGCTTCCTTTTCCACAGACACCAGAACTTTCATGTATCAAAACACAGCATGTGAAGGAAAAATAAAATGACCGGGCACAGAGCACATGTGCTGCTTGGTTATGTGAGATATACAGTGTGTTGTTTAGTTGAGTATATGTCTATGAAAATATATCATAATGGGGAAACCAAGAGAGAAACTACATCTGCCCAGCACATCGAACAACTGGATATCTGAAACATATAATCAGTGACTTCATTAATAATAAATATTCTGCTGCTCAGCCCAAGAGCAAAACAGCCACAAACACAAGAGCCTGCTCATCCACATCTGGCCTGAGATAAATGACACCTTAACCACAGAGAATGAAGACAGCAAGGCACTCTGCCATACAGCGCTGTGTGTGTGTGTGTGTGTGTGTGACGATCTGACAGCGGTCCCGTGGGAACAAAAGCACTTTTAGCAGGTTTTTTTTTCCACCGGAGACCCCCTGGCCCACCACAAAATCAATTTGGCCAAAGAGCACAGACACACACACACGCACACACACATCTGCACACTGATCTACCACCTAACATACCATCTTCTCACACACTCTCGCTGTCTTTCTCACATACACAGTCTTTCACTTTCCTCTGTCTCTCGCTTTCTGCATGTTCTCTAGTTCGGCCCTCTCTCTCTCTCTCTCTCTCTCTCTTTCTCTCTTGTGGCTGAGGGTTGGGTATGAGGTTACAGTTGGGGGAGATATTTCCCATTTGGAATAAGTCAACATCTCTGTATAATGAGATTAGGGCTGGATCTCCACACTGGGGTTGTGCTGGGCCGGGCCGGGCCGTGTGGGGGACACATGGCTCTGATCACACCAGAACAGGTCACCTGACAGTAACAGTCACCGCTATGCCAGATGCATAGGCGCCAATGCCATAATAATTACTACAAAAAAGGAATAAAAAAAAAAAATTAAATATCTAAAACTCATTTAAACAAGAGAATCAGAATTGTGTAAGATATTAAGACTTGTTTTTTCATTTTTCATTTTTTAATTAATTTTACTTTTTTTAATTTTTTATTAAGAAATCTTTTTTTTCTATCAATAATCAAAAAAATTACGAGATTTTTTTTTAAAAAATCATAAAAATGTAAGAAAAAAATAGGCTTATATATATATATATATATATATATATATATATATATATATATATATATATATATATATATAATATTAAATTAAATGTCATGATGACTTTACATATAGTACATATTGTTTTTCAAGCAAATTTAGTTAGATAATTAGTATTTAATTAAAGATAATTCAATTTTTTAAAGAAAAAGAAAAATTTAAGAAAAAAATTAAGAAAAAAAGAAAAAGGTCTTATATATATATATATATATATATATATATAAAATATTAAATTATAATATTAAATTAAATTTCATTTAATAAGACTTTACACATATCACTTTAATATTTCATTTACAGTACATGTGAACTGCAATTTTTATATTTATATATACGTATTTACATTCTTAAGCATTCAAAAGCAGAATGACCCATGTTTAATTCTTCCTATAAGATTGTTTTAGTGGCTCTTGAAAGCTTAAAACAAATGGTTTCATGTGTCGGAGCAAAAGAGAAAAAAAAAGGAATTTATAATTCAATTACAATCAGGGCCGAGAGAGAGGCAGGGAGGGGGGGATGTGCCTGGAGTCCAGCCAGGGGACAGATAAGACTGCACATTAAAGTAATATTATGCTCCCCCTGCCCGTTACCATGGCAACAAACGAAAGGATTAAAAAATACACATGGTGATCAATCTCCAGCGGGACAGAGAGAAGGAGAGAGAGTTAAGTGCTCTTCGAACGCTCTTTCCACCATCAGAATCATCACTCATGCTTTGACATACAGACACTCTCCCTCCTTTTCTGTCTTTTATCTTGTATTGTTTTTCTCTATTCATCTCAGCCACGTCCTTTCACGAAATGTCTGCGCTCCCCTTTTTCTCAGAGCAAAATAATTAACTCCCTCCTGAGTCCAATTCCAAATCCACAAATACCGGATTATTACATGGTATAATTAGTGGATTTTAATCTAATTACCAAATCTGTCTTCCTGATCCTCTTGCCACCGCTATGAAGCTCAAATAAAACGTGTGAGCAGCCACATACTTAACAGGGATCTATGGTAACTGTACAAATCCAGGCAGACGGATGTAACAGTCCTGGAATAGTTCACAGTCATCATTTACTCATCCTTATGTAGTTCCAAACCGGTATTATTTTCTTACATGGGACAAAAAAGTAATAATGTTATTTCCATACATGGAGACGGGGGCTGTCATAAATGCAAATGAGCTTTTTGAATGATTTTCACCAAGTAACAATTTAAATTTTAGTAGTGCTGTCAAAAAAGGATTAATCGCGATTAATCGCATCTAACATAAAAGTTAGTAAATGTGTGCGTGTGTGTATTAGTGCTGTCAAATCGATGAATCGCATCTTACATAAAAGTTTGTAAATGTGTATGTGTGTGTGTGTGTGTGTTAATGTTGTCAAATTGATTAATCTTGATTAATCGCATCTAACATAAAAGATTGTTTACAAGTTAATATACACACACAGACATATATATAATATATAATGTAATATATATACACACATTGATTATGCAATTATTACATTTTTGATTCTTTAGCAGTTAAAGCCACTAACAGCTTGGTATGGTGTAAGTTTAGTACATTCCTATAGCAGCTAGAGAACCAAAAATCATTTGGACAAATTGATGAAACGTATAAAAAAGAATGCTGTCAAATCGATTAATCACTATTAATCGCATCGAACATAAAAGTTTGTAAACATATGTGTATTTATACAAGTTATTTCTGGTTCTCGAATCTGATTGGCTGTTAGCCGTGCAAAATTTTAGTGGTAACAGCACTCTTACCTTTTCACCGCTTGTATCACTTTTGAAGCGACTATCATGGCGGCCAAGCAAATCCACTATAATTTTTGCGAATACTACACTTGTTGTACCACAAACTGTAGTTTTTAAGAGTTTTTTTAAAGCAAGAATATAGTTGTTTAGACCTGAAATATGTGACTCATATTTAATCATAGAGCCTATTTTACAATTTGTTTTCGGGATGCGAGCTCCAGTGATCGTGTACCCGCCGAGAACAGCTTAATTTCGGCCAGTGCTTCAGGGATTTGCCACTGTGTCTGTGGTTAAACATGAGATATAATATTATATATATATATATATATATATATATATATATATATATATATATATATATATATATATATATATATATATATTTACAAATTTTTATGTTAGATGAGATTAATCGATTTGACAGCACTAGTAAAAAAAAACAAATATTCCTTTTCTTTCAATTCTTATAGACCCTCCTTCAGGGTTTCTCCACCAGTCTGTTTCTTCCTCTTCCTCTTTTTCTCGTTCTCTATGTCTCCGTGAGCTCTGACTGGCTGCTTTGTTTCGGATGAGATCACCACCATGCCAAACTAGTGCTAACAAGCAGCCAAGGCACAAGTGTATGTTCAGGGCATCAAGATATACATCGGACAAGCTGGCATACTTTGCAGTAACAGAGAGAAAGACATGAGTGTGTGTCTATGTGTGTGTGCGGATGCGTGCATTTGTTTATGAGCAACAGAAAGAAAGAAGTTTTTTTATGCTTACACATGCTTGTGTTGTGTATCTTATACAGGTGACTAGTTCCGTGACAATAACAGATGATAATAATGAGCACAAACCAAATCATACAGGCCAGGCAAGCAGGAAAATATGCATGTGTGTTGATGTGTGTGCACTGACTGACTCACCAGCTTTGCTTCTGAGTGCATGGATGGAACATGAGGGGAGGAGCATGAGCTGCTGTGGGCGGGGCCTTGCATGCCCATCATGTTGGAGCCCATAGACATTTGCCTCTCCATCTGTACCCACAAATATGAATATAATACTTTAGAATCAAACGCATCATTGCATGAAACAAACTGAATAAAAATCATTTTGATTTTGAAAATGTTGAAACACAGCAATTACACAGCAAGATACAATGTAAGTGTGCACGTTTTTCAAGGGGTCCTTGATTATGATTTCACTTTTTTAACTTTAGTTAGTGTGTAATGTTGCTGTTTGAGCATAAACAACATATGCAAAGTTCAGTCCCTCCAGAAAAACGCAGATTTTTTTTGTGATTGTTGCGGGCAAAAATCCTTGATTATGCGGCACGTTTTCTTAAAAAATGCAATGGAATATGCGGGATATTTTTGCAATTTTATGCAAAAACACCCTGTTTTCACTAGGCTACTACTACCTTAATGTAAAGAGTCATTTCTTATTACTTCCTATGATAAGCAAGCATACTAAATCACAGAATATTTAAGTTCTCAATCTGTTTTATTTCAGACCTTAATTAACACATGGCTCAAACTTCCGTCTGTGGTCCAACACGCAGTTGCACGGAGTGCAAAATAATTTGCCCCCACTGTCATGTAACACACCGGGAAACTGCTTCGAGCGGTCTTTTGCGCTTATTTTTGTTGGCAAATGAAAATGATTTGCGTGCTTCATCATGGTTTCACCCTGGTTTCACCGCGGGGTTTGCAGATGATGTTCACGTTGCGTAATTACGTCACTTCATAAGGTTCCCATGGCAATAGGGGGAAATAATGGCACTTTACTTGTGTGAAGTAAATGCAACATTTTTCAACTTTCTGCTAAGATATATGTATATATATCTTAACCCCGCATATTTTGCTTGCTGAAATCTGCAATTTATGCGGCGAAAGTGCGCCGTATTTGAAAAAATGCGACCCCCGCATAAATATGCGGACTTTGGCTGATTATGCGTTAAATCAGGCGATCGCATAATCGCGTTTTTCTGTAGGGACTGAAAGTTACAATGCTCAAAGTTCAATGCAAAGGGAGATATTTTCTTTTACAGAAATCACTTTTTAAGGACTCTTTCTGAGTCTCTCCATCAGTATCCGACTCCGGTTTGAACAATGTAAGGCTGAACACCATTACTGACAATCATCATTTTGGCTGCGTGAGATTCTCCAGCTTTGTTGTTGTTGAGTAAGTGAAGCGTGAGCTGTTAAAGCTCCGCCCTCTTTTGGAAACTCATTTGCATTTAAAGGGACACACACAAAATGGCATGTTTTTGCTCAAACCCAAATAGGGATAAATTTGACAAGCTAGAAATAATCTGTGGGGTATTTTGAGCTGAAACTTCACAAACACATTCTTGGGACACCAGAGACTTATATTACATCTTGTGAAAAGGGACATAATAGGTCCCCTTTAACATTACTTTGGGGACAAAATTACTGAAAAGCGTCACTACAATTAGTTCAGTCTTACTAGTCTGTCTAGTTAAATGACTAACTCTTCTCTTAGGAACATTCTCAAGGAGAAATTTGGTTTATGATATTTTCATTCAGTATATGTTTTTAGTCTAAAAACCCCAAAAATATTATGTCATATTTATTTATGATGTTATAATGTAAGTATTACATTATTATTACATTTGTATTTATTTATACGTTTTATATGGTTTAGAAACAATTTGACAATACGTAATAAAGAGTAATAAAAAGTAGTAAAAAGTAATAAAAGTAGCTTTACCTTTCATCAAAGGGAAAAGTGGGTTAAAATTATGAATTAATATTTATTTATAATCTAAATAGTTTAATTTTTATTTAAATATTTATTATTTCATTATTATTAAAAGTTATTTTAGGTTTAGGGTCACACTTTAGTATTTAAAAAAGCTTTATATGTAAAAGTCAATGGCCGAACATCACATTTAGATAGCTAGGTAAATATGTGCATGTGGTTTTATGTGTGTATCGATGCATATTCCGCAACTCTGAGGGAGAAGCAGCAGTCAAAGAGAAGCTAAGAGAGGAAGCTGAATACTGCAGAAGTGTGAAACTTAAAATAGGACTATTAACAAGACCGCAAACTCAACCAAAGCTCAGTTCAGTGAGAATGACAGAATATCTTAATTCAGAAAGTCTCAATTAAATGCGACTAAAAGGCTGAAATTGAGGTTTTAGATGTTTGCACTCATACAAAGAGTGTGCCGGTGATTTACGTTCAGTTTAAGGTGAGGGAAACTGTAAAATGGTACTTTCAATGTGTGTATGTGTGTGTGTGTGAGATTGAGAGACTGGGGGTCCTGTTACTAAAACCCAAGACCTCCAAGATCTCCCTCCAACCCCCCTTTCCAACCCCCTGATGACCTATTGCAGGGTGAAAGCACAGCAGTCCGCTGTAATTATTGGAGGAATATTTGGTTTAAAAATATCACCCCACCCTGCACCCCTTTCTTGGGATGTCAATCGAGAGAAAAAACGTCCTACTTTAATTTAATCAACTCTGTGCTTTTACCTCTATAGCCAACATGGACTGGCTTATGTTACAATGAGAACATGTGTTGTGTCATTAGAACCCTGATATGGGTGGCTCGCTCTCTCTCTCACACACATACACACACACACACACACACACACACACACACTCCTCAGCCTGCATTCAGGTTCCTATTGACATTTCTGAAATAGAATTAAAACAGATCGGGCTTTGGTAGAAAATTACACCTCGGCTGATGGGCTTCCTGATAAAACAGCCACTGATATGGGCCACGGTACTGGAAAAGGCATTAATTTAAAGCAGACTGCTGAGAAAAGCATGAGAATGGTGTATGAAAGATGAGTTTGTGTACGTATTAATGCGTTTCGGTTGTCAGACGCATCAGAAAACCACGACTGGGAAGTGCAAATGCATTGTGTGTGTTATTGTGGGTGTATTTATGATCTCACAGGCATCAGAACAGCAGACGATCCTTGCATAGTGGGGTCAGGCAGTGTGCCAGGCATGGAGGCCGGCAATGGCTGTCGCTGTCTGTTCCTCAGGTGCAGCAACGAGGAAAGTGAACCAGGCACTGGCCTAAGAAAGAGAGAAACAAAAGAGAAAGAAAAATGAAAAAAAAGTGGGATTAACCTATTTCCTCAGATGAAACTTCTTAGGAAACTAACGTCACAAACACTAAACATTTGCAATTATTAGGAATTTGTATCATGCGGGCAGTAAATTCAGTTCTCATTTGTCATAGTTCTTAAGAATTTTCAGTGCCTCATTTGGTCTTACTTCATCGAAAAATGACAATTCTGTTTATATTTACTCATGTTGTTCTATGAGGCTTTTTCTTTCTTATGAGATATTTAGGAGACATTTAGCAGAAACTCCAAATTGCTCTTTTCTATACAATATATATATGTCATTAATAACATTTAAATATATTATATATATACAGGGGTGCACATAACTTTTTTGGTCTGGTTCTCAAGGGAGCACCTGGAGATGTTGCTTGGTGCTTTACGCGACACACTTATCCTAAAAGCTGTCCTCATCACTTTCCTCCTGACTGCTCTCCTCACTATCTTCTTTTCTCTCGAACATGGTAGCTGATGTTTTTATAATTTATTTTATTTTACTAACATTAATGACACAGACAACAGCAAAGGCTGCTGTCACTTTAAGAAGGAAAGCACGGACCGAATAACTGACACAAATCCGGTTTCTTTCTCAACTGTTCACTTATGATATAACCGGTAGAATACTTGCCAATGTTTTGACATATTTTTGTGTGTATGTGTCCGTTCCAGCGCAAGTGAACGCGAAAGAGGAATTAATTCGGTGTTCAAGCGCTGACGCTTTCTCTCTGTGTGCGCGCACTCGGGGGTGTGAGGCTGTGCGCACAGCCTCGCCTCTTCTTCCGCTTTTAAAATCGTTTGAATGTGTTAATTGGCGAGACAAAACACGTCCAAATGATAAACTTTCACTCTATGACGGTTAAATTTAGTTAATCAGTTAATCCACGAATCATATGCTTGTCAAACCGTTGGACCTTATCCGTACGGATCACGTATTAACTTAAAGAACACACTTATCATCATGATTGCTATCTTACCAGAGATGAAGACAAATCCTACTCCAGTAAGTAAACGTGTCCCTGTGAACCGGTCCTCAAAAATGTTGGTACTCAAAAGCACTTCCCTCTGTTTCCTGGTGCGCATCGTTTATTTTTACTGCGCATGCGCACCTGCGTACCACTTATGTGCACCCCGTCTATAAAAGTATCTATAATTTTAAAAAACAAACTAATTTTGAGAAATGTACTCTCTTTGTATTCATGTTTCGTACGATTTTTAAAAACTTGAATAAAATTGCTCTAAAATTGTGAAGTGGTGTAACCATTATGCAAAAATGTATTTTCCATACACTTTGAATATGTGTACATATTTTAATAATTATAGCTATTTTTTCACAGATATCATGAATTTTAATAATAAATATCACTATGGCTTGCATGGGGAGTCACATGACCATTTTACAACCTGAACTAACCGTGCCTTGTCATAGAAAGACTGATATTTGATATTTTAAGAGACTCATTGACCCCAATACACAGTCATGAGGTTCTGCAGGGTTTAAAAAATAATTAAATAAATAAATAACAGATAGGACAAATAATTAAAGGGTTAGTTCACCCAAAAATTCTGTCATTAATTACTCACCCTCATGTCATTCTACAAACATAAGGCCTTCGTTCATCTTCAGAACACAAATTAAGACATTTCTGATGAAATCTGATGGCTCAGTATCTGCATTGCCAGATAATTATAGATAATTAAGATAATTAATGCTTTCAGATGCCCAGAAATGTAATAAAGACATATTTAAAACAGTTCATGTGACTACAGTGATTCAACCTTAATGTTTTGAAGCGACGAGAATACTTTTTGTGCGGCAAAAAAAATAAATAACGACTTAATTCAACAATATCTAGTAATGGGCGAATTCAAAATACTGCTTCATGAAGCTTCGAAGCTTAACAAATCTTTTGTTTCGAATCAGTTGTTTGGAGCGTGAATCAAACTGCCAAAGTCATGTTCATTTCAGTAAACGAGGCTTTGTTACATTATATAAGTGTTTCGAAACGTTTTGAAATTTCAATGGTTCATGTGACTTTGTCAGTTTGATACACGCTCCGAACCACTGATTCGAAACAAAAGAGTCATAAAGCTTCGAAGCTTCATGAAGAAGTATTTTGAAATCAGCCATCACTAGATATTGTTGAATAAAGTCGTTATTTTGTGTTGTCATGACATTAAGGTCGAACCACTGTAGTCACATGAACTGTTTTAAATACGTCTTTAGTAGCTTTCTGGACATCTGAAAGTGTTAATTATCTTGCTATCAATGGAGGCCTCACTGAGCCATCGGATTTCATCAAAAATTTCTCAATTTGTGTACCGAAGATGAACGAAGGTCTTACATGTATGGAACGACATGAGAGTGAGTAATAATGACAGAATTTTGATATTTGGGTGAACTAACCCTTTAAGTGTAATGTCATTGACCCAATAACAGAATATAAATTTTAGGGTGAACTATCACTTTAAGAAGTAATAACACACAGTCAGGCATGCACAGAGAGGCAGAATGGCTTTCCCAGCAAGAGACGTTCTGCTGGAAGCTCTCAATGGAGGTTTACTGGCTCTTGCTTTAAAGCTAATCAAAGCCTGTGTGCTTTAATAAAAGCCTGGGTATGGATGAATACAAAAAGATGCAGAGATGAATTTGACATATCAGCATGTTACAGATCTCTCTCACAGTTAGTGAAGTCTGCAAACACATGAGAAAGTTTAATAGCATAATACAATACACGTCTATAAAATGTTTTCTCTCTCACTTAACATAACCTTAGATGTGACACGCAATATGCAGTTTCAACACACCAACCACACAACTTCCTCTCTGGAACACTTCCCCTGACCGCACTGATATTTAAGTAGAATGTGTCAGATATAGCACTCACTAACGTCACCATTATGCCGTTCTGTATGCTTGGACCACCACAGTGTGGAGAAACGCAGCTTGTCTGAATAACCTTTAGCCTCAGATGACAAGCATTATTTCGGTCTGATTGGAGGGCTGACGGACAGCTGAAAGGGAAAGGAGGGGGTCCCCACCTGAACAAATACCTGCATTTATCCGGCCTAAATAGCAGCATTTACACTGCATGATTACTGTGTACATATACACACACACACACACACACACACACACACACACACACACACACACACACACAAGCACATACGGTCATTAACATTCTGACATATTGTCATTTGTGTCTAACACTCCAATCCATCACATGCTTAACAACCTCACATCTCTGAAACACACATATACACACCCAGCTGAGATTTGGCTCATTTTTTAAAGGAGTAGTTCACCCCTAAATGAAACTCACATTTTCTTTGTTGTGGGAAGAAACTCTTTTCCATACAATGAAGCTTCAAAATTGCAAACTACAACAACAAACCTTCAGAAACCATTCGATAGTTTTGTAACAGACCCAAACAGAAATTGTTATTTGGTAGAAATATTCCCCTCGACTGTCAAATCTAATTTGCATTCCCTTATATTCAGGTTCACAATACTTGGAATAGTTCACAGGTTATATGAACTACTTTTATTGGACTTTTTTGTCATATTTGGATCTTGACAGCCCCAATCTCATTCACTTTCATTGTATGGAAAAGATATCCAGCAAAATTATTATTTCTGGTGTTCCACGAAGACAGTAAGTACAAATAAATGACATGAAGGTGAGTATACGATGAGAGAAGTTTCATTTTGCAGTGAACTATTCCTTCACTCTTGCATATTTAGCAAAAAAAGATGCTAACAACATTAGCATTCCGCTAATAATAGAAAACCTGCACTCATTAACCACCACAAAACACACTGCATCCAAAATCACATGAACTTTTGAATAAGTACTTACTTCACTACTGTTAAAAAGTATGTTCTATATAGTCTATATGTGTAGTAAATAATCTGGAAATAGTACATTCGCCTTGTTTTCATTGTAATGTGAACTAGCATTGCGTCACTTCACTGCCATTCACAACTCATCTCTATCTCAATGAATAATAAAGTGTCTACTTGATGCACACTTTGAAATTTCATAATAGTAGGTCATCTGGATACTTTTTATGAATACTGTGAATTTGTACACTACCATTCAAAAGTTTGGGATCGGTAAGATTTTTAATATTTTTAAAAGAAGTTTTGTCTGCTCACCAAGATTGCATTTATTTAATTAAAAATACAGTAAAAACAGTAATCTTGTGAAATATTATTACAATTTAATATAACTGTTTTCTATTGGAATATAATATAAAATGTAATTTATTTCTGTGTTGGAAAAGCTGAATTTTCAGCATCCAGTCTTCAGTGTCACATGATCCTTCAGAAATCATTCTAATATGCTGATTTGCTGCTCAATAAACATTTCTTATTATTATCAATGTTGAAAACAACTTTTTTTTTTAGGATTCCTTAATGAATAGAAAGTTCAAAAGAACAGCATTTATCTGAAATACAAAACTTTTGTAGCATTATACACTACCGTTCAAAAGTTTGGGGTGAGCAAGAATTTTAATTTTTATTTAAATTTTTTTTTGAGAAGAACTTAAAGATTTTTTTTTTCAGCAAGGATGCATTAAATCGATCAAAAGTGACAGTAAAGACATTTATAATGTTACAAAAGATTATAATTCAAATAAACGCTGTTCGTTTGAACTTTCTATTCATCAAAGAATCCTGAAAAAAAAAAATATTGTACACAAATATTTTGTACATCTGTATACAATAAATGTTTCTTGAGCAGCAAATCAGCATATTAGAATGATTTCTGAAGGATCATGTGACACTGAAGACTGGAGTAATGATGCTGAAAATTCAGCTTTACCATCACAAGAATAAATTACATTTTCAAATATTTTCAAATAGAAAACAGTTATTTTAAATTGTAATAATATTTCACAATATTACTGATTTTACTGTATTTTTAATTAAATAAATGCAGCCTTGGTGAGCAGACGAAACTTCTTTTAAAGACATTAAAAATCTTACCGATCCCAAACTTTTGAACGGTAGTGTACTGTACATACTCTGTTTTTTGCCTACTTTATTGTAGTATGCATACTAGGATGCAGAGTTTGTTTCCTTTTGGTTTCTAGTGTAATAATCAAATAGAAGGGAATTTATTTGTAAAAAAAAAAAAAGGATTTACATTATTGTGGTGGAGAACAGCCACAGCTCAGCTCTGAGCCACCATTCAGCCAACATAGAGAGTGGGAAACAGAGATCAGGGCAACTCTCTACAGGCCAGTCTCGCTGCACATTAAAACTCAGCGAACAGGAAACAGTCCTAATTAAGAGCTCAACCTGGCCAACGGGAAGAAAGACGCTTTAGATGCTATACAGATTCCCTGTCAAACTCGTTCATCTGCTCCTCGGCGAGAGAGAAATAAAGAGTGTGTCAACAGAGAAAAGAATAAGCCTGTTATGAAAGTAGCAAAATATCAGAACGGACAAAAACTTTCCGTACTCCCAGAAATACTCCTCACGTGGGTGTACATCAAGAGCATGACTGTCTGTGTGTGTTAGTGTGCGAATGGTGTACTATATATTTTGTATTAATGACAGGCTGTCATTTCAGAGGGGATAATAAGACCCCCGGAGGGTGAGGGGTGGGCATACGGACACACTCAAAAACACACACATACACAATGCAATCCTGACCCTATCCTCTCACATTACACACACTGTCTCCCTGTTCCAACATGACATCACTCCTCCCTTTCTATTCCTCACCGTCTTTTCTTTTTCTCTCTTTATTTCAGAAGAATCCTCCACTATCTTTCTCTCTCTGAGCGAATAGACACCAAACCCAACATCACTGACATTACTAGAGAGCCTCAAGTCTGGAAAGTTGAAGAAGTTACTTCATACTCTCCTTGCGTATAGGGTTATCTCAGGGTAATCTAAAGTCTGAGTAACTTGTTCAAGCATTTACAAAATGAAATCTAGTACAAAATATAGGGGCATTTCTCTTGAAACAAGGAACATTTCGGTTTAAATCTTTCGTAAAATGACTGTGTGAATTGTCACATACAATTCAGTGCAACCATTCATGCAAGAATAGCTTTGAGAATGATTTACTCCTTCAGCTTGTTTTTAACGAATGAGGCCTAATTATAGAAGATCGTAAATTCTAGATGATGTATGCAATTATTTCAGAATAGAATCTAAGTGAAATTTCTTGAAGAATTCTAGAATATTTTGTCTAGATATTTCTACATTTTAGGAAGTGATGTTCACTGCATTCTAAAAACCAAAAAAAAAGAATTCTAGATTCTTCTTTTCTAAAGACTAATTTAGGAAGGAAGGAAGAAACTTAATGAATTTTAGAAGATTATGCTGGTGACATTTTCAATGCATTTTTTAAAAAATAATCTAAAAAATAACTTCTTTAGAAGATTCCTACAGTAGAGGATTTCTAGGATCCTTGAAGTTCATAGATTTTATATAATGAATAATTGAAAAGAATTCTAGAAGTCTGTAAATTGTACACTGTAAAAAATGACCGTGATTTTAACAGTAAAAGACAGTTTATGCTGCGGTAAAAAACTGTCAATTGGTTTACAGAAAGTTTCCGTACTATAAACGGTGAATAACTGTAATAGATCTAACGGTACATTTAATGTAATTTTACGGTAAAATACCGTTAAATTCACAGTTTTTGGAAGTGAAAAATAACAATTCATTGTAAAATTTACAGTGAAAAAACGTACATTGACATTCCCACAATTCCCTGCGTGACACTTCACATTTGATATATTTTCGTTGAAATAACTGTTTCTTCTTAGTTACCATGATGTTGTTTAGTGTGTGTGTGAATGACACTGTGTGCACCTTCTATATGTTAGTGTTGCCCTTCTCAGCTTGTGGAAAATCTGCTTGTGATGAACTTTGATTCATCATGTGACTCTTATCACCACTGTGTTTGGTGACTGTCAGTGTATTATAAAGGTACAAAACAGATATTAGTACTTCATTAGGTTGGTAAATTAACATTATATCAGTTAATGAAATACGTTATTTTACCGTAAATTTACGTTGCTACTATATTTTTTACGGTAAACTTCTGGCAACCACAGCTGCTGTTTTTTTACCGTAAATTTTACTGGGATTTTTTTTACAGTGTAGATGACAAATGTAATGGAAAACTCTTGAAGAATTCCTTGGAGATTTAAAAGTCTAAAATTAAATATTGCAGGGAATTCCAGAAGAATTCTAGAAGGTAATACATAGACAAACATTGAACACATTCTAGAACAGAATTTAATAGAAACTTCTTAAAGAATTCCAGAAGATTATATTTTCTGGCTAGTGATATATTCAATGCATTTTAGAACATAATCTAAAAGAAAACTCTAGAAAATTTCTAGGATCCTTAATGTAAGATTTTAGATAATCAATTTCAAATCATTCTAGAATACAATCTAAAAGAAAAAAAAGTATTGTGAATTCTGGATAGAATTCTAGACATAAAAAAGAGAAAAGGTCTGAAAGTTTCTTTACTCTAGAGAGTGACATTCAGTGCATTCTCTACACTAACCATTCTCTCTAGAGGGGAATTCCAAGAATAATAGAAAATTACAGATTCTGCACATAATTCAATCCTTTATAAGCACATGTTGCATTCAACTTCTGTATGGCTGTCCTAATATTTCATAATCATTGTAAGTATAAGAACAATCACAGTAAGTTCTAGAATACATTCTAAAAGACAACTCTTAAAAAATAATTATAAGAGATTGTAGATTCTGGATAAAGACATTCGGTTACACTTTATTTTACAGTATGTGTACTTAGAGTGTACTTACAGTGTAATTACCCAAGAAAATACTGGTAATATAAGGTAATAACTACATGGGTTAAGGTTAGGTTTAGGGATAGGTTCAAGGTTAGTAACTATTTATAACCCTGTTATTGTAATTGCTATAAGTACATAGTATGCACATGCAGAACAGGACTGTAAAATAAAGTGCATTCATATGCATCCTAGACATAATGCAGGGGGAAAAAAAGAACAAGTTTGATTCTGGATATAGATATTCAATACATTCTAATATAGACATAATCTCGAAAAATAGATACTGGATAGTAACATTCAGTGCATTCTTAAACTCAATCTAGAGGGGAATTCCAAGAATTCAAGAAAATTACAGATCTTTACATAAACAATACATGTTGCATTCAACCTATCTACTGCTGTCCTAAACATATTTTACAAGTCAGACAAATTTTAAAGCGTAACGCTGTTTAAACGCCACTCTAAGCACATTCATCCATTTCTACATGCCCAACTGAAGTGACTTCAGTGTAAGAGGCTTGACTACCACTTCAGTGAGGGAGAGAGACGAGAGCGAGCAAGAGAGAGAGAGAGAGAGAGAGAGAGAGAGCCAGGCACAGTCAGCCCACTGACTCATATCCTTCCCTTCTGACTCCGTTCCAGCAATGATGTAATGCTCTTGGCTTCTTGCACCCCCCACCAACCCCCCCAACCCTCTCCCCATCTATCTCTCTTTTTAAGTCTACACTCTCTCACCATCTCTCTCTGAATACCATGTTCTCTCTTTCTCTCTCTCGCTCTTACTCATTGCACCACACTAACTTGAGCAGACACTGCAGCAGCGATGGTGCAAAAACGTTTCTCTTTTTTTTACATTCGCTGTGTGAATGTAACCAAAACAGCCCAGGGCATGGTTCCAGCCGCTGGGAGACGGTGGTGCGGTCTCCATGGCAATGGGCCTAAACAGCGGGAGAAACAGAGAGAGGCCAAACAGCTTGCAGCTGCCTGGCGCTCCGAGTAAACACAGCACAGGACCTGCCCCTGATTTACCACTTTAATCACACTCAGAGAGAGAGAGAACGGGCTTGCCACGGGCCCAAGGACTGCAGAGTGGGTAGAATCATATGAATCTGATCAAATAAATCAAGCAGAGAAGGGCCGGGAAGGAGCCTGAGTCTCATTAAAGACCGGTGGGGATGGGGCAATGAAAAAGAGCCGTTCGGAGGAGGGACTTCATTGACAGGCTGCGGTGACATAGATTGAAGGCCCGCGTAAAGTCAAAGTCTGTCAATGAGAACAACGGCGAGAGACTTATCTTGGAATACCTCAGGGCAAGCAAGCCTGGCACAGCTCACCACAAAGCCCCAATTATGCACGGATACATCTCTCATCGCTGCCGGCTGAGAGAGAAAGACAGTGTGAGGGGAAAAGAGAGAGAGAGAGAGAGAGACAGACAAACAGAGAGTGGTTTGGCTCAGGGCCAGCCAGTTGTTTCTTCCCATGACTGAAAGTATGCTGAGAGCTTTCCAGCTTGACTGACCGAGGGGGGTTTCAGGCTCCGCCCCCACCTGTCCGTCAAATTCATCACACTGAAAGCAACATCGTTTGAATCCTTCCCATGGCTTATCGATAACACTCTTAGGCATGGATAGGTAAAACTAAAAAAAAACTGGATTTACTTTGAAACAATTTTACCTTAGAAATTGCTAGTAAGTTTAACATAAAATTTTGGAGTAGAAGGACTGAAATAGTATTTTATTCTAAAACATACTTAATAATCTTTTTCAAACATATTTTTTTTACAGTCTAATAGCTTTGTGAACAATTACGAGACAGCATTCAATTCCATAGAAACTTCCTTTGTAATTAAAGTTAGTTCACCCAAAAATGAAAATTCTGTCATCATTTACTCACGCTCAAGATGTTCCAAACCTGTATGAATTTCTTTCTTCTGCTGAACACAAAAGAAGATATTTTGAAGAATATCAGTGGAAAAAAAAATCAATGGGGCCCATCAACTGTTTGGTTACCAACATTCTTCAAAATATCTTCTTTTGTTTTCACCAGAAGAAAGAAACTCATATAGGTTTGGAACAACTTGAGGGTGAGTAAATGCTGATAGAATTTTAATTTTTGGATGAAGAATCCTTTTAAGGTCTGTTCACAACAAGGACAATAATTGTAACGATAACTGTAACTATGAAGTTTTAATAATCATTCTAATTTTATGTGAATAGGGAAGTCCACACCACAACTTTAGAGGTAATGACACAGAAGAACAAATTTGTTGGAATCGCTTACAGAACTTCTCTTTCTCAGCTGCTCTTTATAAGAGTATAAGCAGTTCTTTATAATTAAATATAATTCCAACGAAGTCATCTGGAGACAATTCTTCAAGATCCAATCAATTCCCAATGCATAAATACAGATGTCACCATACATTTTTTCTCACTAAATATCATTTAA
The DNA here is from genome assembly GCF_024489055.1 of Chanodichthys erythropterus. NCBI lineage: Eukaryota > Metazoa > Chordata > Actinopteri > Cypriniformes > Xenocyprididae > Chanodichthys > Chanodichthys erythropterus. The sequence continues at coordinate 14,747,575 of NC_090222.1, read as the reverse complement.
TTTAGAAAAAAACTATGGTAAAAAATGGGTGCGGTTTCAAATGCGGTTTCACGCCAACTTTAATGTGTTTAACCACAGCATGTGTAATGTCTACCTTGGGCTACTTAATGATATTACCATAAAAAAATATATACCATTAAAACATAGTATGTGTTTTTGGACAGTAAGAGTATGGTGTATGCATATGATAATCTTACAGTGTCATGGCATACATCAAAAGTGCCACTGTATTACAATCTCATACCATCATGAACCACACCACAGTGTGTTTTCTAATGACCTACAGGGTCCAATAAAAGTTTTTGAATAATTAAAAAACATTTTTTTGCAAGTTACAAATTACACTACAAAATATCAGCATAAATTTGGACACGTTTTGTGTAAAACCTGCTGATCATTCGGGAACCCAAAAAGCATCTTGTGTTACAACAAAAACAAGAACAGTATACACATGGTCACAGGACTTGACAGTAACTTTTTTGCTCACCAGCCACTGTTGCTTGTGCTTTTCCAAAGTTACAAGCTACTCAGCATTTTTACTGGCCACAATTTCGACATTGATACCATGGGGGAAAAATATAGATATTTTTAATTTGGCAATTTGGCATAATTAGGCTGCTGTCACTTTAAGATCTGACGCAGGAATCCATCATACTGTTACACATGCGTTTTCTTTCTTCACTCTTTATATTAAAACATAACAGACTGTGTTTACGTGAATACTTCCCAAGACCGGCATTTTGATATTATTTTGTGTGTATCTGAATAAAATTTGTATATAAAAAAACTTAATTTAGTACTGAAAGGCAACTTCATGAGTATGTAATTCGGGTGTGAGCACAAAATATGTAGGAAAAAATAAAATTATGTGCACTGTAAAAAAAATCCCAGTAAAATTTACGGTAAAAAAACGGCAGCTGTGGTTGCCAGACCTTTACCGTAAAAAATACAGTAGCAACGTAAAAAAAAAATCTGTTAAATTTACGGTAAAATAACGTATTTCATTAACTGATATAATATTAATTTACCAACCTAATGAAGTACTAATATCTGTTTTGTACCTTTATAATACACTGACAGTCACCAAACACAGTGGTGATAAGAGTCACATGATGAATCAAAGTTCATCACAAGCAGTTTTTCCACAAGCTGAGAAGGACAACACTAACATATAGAAGGTGCACACAGTGTCATTCACACACTAAACACCATCATGGTAACATGCATGAAATTGTAAAAATGCAATAAACATTAATTTAACAACATTAGATGTAACATAAAACCCTAATGTACATAACTGATTAGAAAAAAAATGAGAAAAACTAAGAAGAAACAGAGTTATTTCAACGAAAATATATCAAATTGTGTGGTTACATTACATTTATGCATTTGGCAGATGCTTTTATCCATAGCGACTTACATTGCATTATACTATACATTTGTATCTGCGTATGTGCAATCCCTGGGATCAAACCCATGACCTTGGCATTGCTAGTGCCACGCTCTAACCAGTGAGCTACAGGAAAGTGTGTGTCACACAGGGAACTGTGGGAATGTCAATTTACGGTTTTTCACTGTAAATTTTACAATGAATTGTTATTTTTCACTTCCAAAAACTGTGAATTTAACGGTATTTTACCGTAAAATTACATTAAATGTACCATTAGATCTATTACAGTTATTCACCGTATATAGTACGGAAACTTTCTGTAAACCAATTGACAGTTTTTCACCGCAGCATTTTTACTGTCTTTTACTGTTAAAAATGTATTTTTTACAGTGTGCAATACGTGCAATCTTGTGCAATTCAAGCCCTGTAACACTATCAATATTCATCTGGAGTAAATGAAACAAGTGAGTGAGGGGAGGCGGGTTTGTGTTTAAGATATAAAAGTTATCAGTATTGAAAAATCAATATTTTTTACAACACTACATTACTTAGGTTATTATTTTAGATGCCTTTTTAAAAGACTACAATTGAAAAAAGTATATATTATATATAAAATTAAACCCACCAAAGTGGCTAGTAGGAGTGACTGCGTTACACAACACTGCTGAAATTCCCCCGCATTTGGCAGGTTGGCGGGTGTTTATGTCAAGCCCTGCATGGTCACAAATGTCCTTTTTTTAATTTATGGCATAGAAATAATGATTGTGATGTGTGCAACCTATTGACAATATGCAATAACATAATGCCACAAGATCTGAGAAGCCAGCAGATTTTAAAAGTTGAAAATAAAAATGTGACTCTGAAGGTCACCCCTGATTTTGCTGATCCTGAAACAACATTTCTGTTTGAAAAATTAGTCTTAACCCTAACCCTATCCCTACCCCAAAACCTAACCCTACTTATAACTTGACAATGACAGGTAAATAACAGTGATGTAGAAGAAACCCTGGTTGTAAGCCTAAAGTTGACATAAACTGTGAAATTGCCCCTCAAATCTGATTGGTTGATTGGAATGTTGTTTCAGGTTCAACAAAGATGTTGATCGAGGAACGTGTTGCACTTGATGAAATCACCTTCACCTGACTGGGAAGACTACAGCTACCAAGAAAGATGTTGTTGTGTTTAAATTGTATTTGTTACACAGTAATAACATTTTATAACATTGTTTTACCTTAATCCTAAAGGTTTCAATTAGATTTTGACAAGGTACCCCAAAGTACACGTTATTTATATCCATATAAGTCTTTCATGTCCACCTGATCACTTGATTTTCTCTTGTCTATCCAGTACCCCGGATCCTTTCCTCTTCCCCTTCATATTCTCAATCAAGGACCCCTGTCTTCAATCTACCCCCGATCCCTCTCTTCCTCTGTCCAGCAGTTCCTGTCTTCCTGTTGTCTGCTCTGAGGTTACATCTCTCTCTCTCTCTCTCTCTCTCTTTGCAGGAGTATGTGTGCGTTTCTGCATGTGTCTGTGTGGCGGACGAGGATGACACAGTGGTGCTGGAATGAGAGGAGCAGGGCCTGGGCGTTCCTCTCCAAACGCACTATTAAACCCTACGCCGTACACAATGAGCTCACTCTAATTCAGCTCAGATGTACATCCTGCCCGTCTGTCTTCTCTCTCTTTCAGTTTCCTTCTGTCCTCTGAAATTCTTTCTCTTTCAGACATGCACAAGACATACACGCTCACTGCGCAACCAGAAGATGCCACCCTACATGGAAAGATCATCTCAGGGAGGACGACCAAGTTTTGGCTTTCTCTGTATATGACGTAATTAGCTAAAACATCAACCACAGTTTGTTTTTCCATCACAAGGGTCGCAGAGTTTAAATCCTAACAATGAGGTTCTGCGTTTTTGATCAATGTGATTGAAAGCAGTCTGTGAAGAAATCGATGACGTCTGTGTTTTGGCCCACAAGAGGAACTGGAGGGGGGTGGGGGAGGGTTTCAGAGGGCCCTCCTATGCAGCCTCGTACAAAAACAACACTGCACGCTGCCTCGGCTAGGGTGAATCAGAGTCCCAAAGAGCAAGTATCAAGTTTTGACAGGTTGGAGGCATAAAACTGTGCAGTACGTGAGCATTTCAATCCTACAATATCCTAAGAGAGCGATAATCGAGGAAACAAGGAGGTTACGTTGTCTTTCTTGCCTTTTGTATGAAGCAAAAAAGGTTTCAAATCAGTCATATTGTAAGATTTGAGAAATGAATGTCCCAATTACAGGAAATAAAGTCACAATTGTGAAAAATAAAGTCATAAAGTAAACATTACAAGAAATAAATTCACAATTTCAAAGTATTGTCACTTGCAAAGTACAAAGTGAGATATTTTTATGTTTTATTTTATATTTATATCAAATTGTGAGATATACAGTAGTGACCAAAAGTGATGTCCAGCCTAAGAAAAATGACATTTTCACCCTTTATTCAAATATTATTCAACATTTGTAAAAGATTTTGTAAGCATATTGTGTTATTGTTCTTGAACGCAATGAAACATTCCAAATTTCCCAGACATAATTTCTGGTTAGGCTGTCACACAAATAATAACTGATTATGTTGTAGTCAGTGTATGTTTTTTCCTGTGAGCTTCGTTTTTATATTCACTTTTTCCATAGTAAAATAAAATCTGTTGTTTATTGTCACTCAACCAAGTATAGTGTTTTGTTCTTCCCTCATAAAGATATATAAAATATATTCCTAATTTTTTGATGATTTACGAACTTCTAGGGTCATTAAAAACAAAAATCCCCTCTGGACATCACTTTTGGCTACTGTTGTCACAATAATAAGGTAATTGTGGAATAAAGTTTAAAATCAAACATACAGTCACTATGAGCTATAAAGTTGCAATTATGATTACATTAAATAAATGTCCCAAATACAGGAAATAAAGTTGCATCTGTGAGAGATAAAGTCACATTGTGAGATATAAAATCACAATTACAAGAAATAAATTCACAATTGTGAGGTCACAATTAAAATAGAAACTGCTAAATGTTTTATGATTTATTTTATATTGATATAAAATTGTGAGATAGAGACTCAATTGCAAGAAAATAAAAAAATACAGTCAAATTGTGGGAAATAAAGTCAAAAATACAAAAAATTACAGGAAAAAAAAAGAGTAGGATGTCAGAATACTCATTGGCCCTGTTTACACCTGGTATGAAGAAGCGTTTTGGTCGATCGGATCACAAGTAGATGAGGGAAACACATAGCTTTTAACACCTGGTGTTTTAATCTGTCTCTTTTGTTCACTTTCAACCACTTCAGTCCTGATTTCTTTGAGGGGAGGGTCAATGAGTGGGTAAATGTATGGTTTTTTTTTTAGACCTTTCGTTCTATTGGACAAAATAAGCCATCATTCCAAACCTTTAAGACTTTTGTTAGTGAGAAAAAACCTCTTCCAGAAGCACAAACGTGCTGCGTAACACACAAGAACGAACCTCATTGGTTCACAGCACGTTTGAGCTTCCGGAAGATGTTACTTCTCGCAAGTCATTCAGGTTCTGTTGAGCTTTTATGTTCACTGATCAACATTTATATGTGAGTAAAAGCCTAAATTAAATCTGTTTATCATAAAAAGCGTTTGAGTCTCTTCCAAAATTTTGGACTAAACTGCTCAATTCATGTGGATTAGTTTTATGATCTCTTTATGAACTTTTTGAAGCATCAAAGTTTCAGTTGTGTAGGCTGTATATGGAAGGACAGAAAACTCTCAGATTTCATCAAAAAGATCTTCGATTGTGTTCCGAAGATGAACGAATGTCTTGCGACACGAGGGCGAGTAATTAATGACAGAATTTTCATTTTGGGGTGAACTAACCCTTGCACAGCTATTTTCAAGTGTCAGTGCTATACCAAGAAAGTTATTCTTGTGGTTAAATAGTATTTGTGTGAATTACTTTCACAGTTGCTGTTAGTAAGTCATAGGTCAAAAACATACGGATCAAAGGACAATGCTAACATGGCAGGTGAAGCATGTATTTAAACTATACACCTGTATACAAAATGTACTTCATCACAGCCGATAAGTAAGTTCTCATCAAATTCAAAGGAATTTGGACACGGCCTTTCTAACGGTTGAAATAGGTTCACTGAGTCACTGCATCTCATGGTGTTGTGTTGCAGGGCACAGCTTCCTTTTCAACCACCAAAATACCTCACAATCTTCCTGTTCTTTAGGGGTGTGAAAACCATCTCCTCTTATGTTTAGAGGTGTGAAAACAAACATGCATGCAAACTGCACGTACTGCAGTGAAGTGAGTGGTTTGGGTTTGCTTGGCTGCTTGTTTCAACTTGGCATCAACCGAGCCGTTCCTAGACTTCTAGGGGCCCTAAGTAAAACAGCTCAAGCTGTCAAGGGCCCCTGTCAGTACGTTCATAAAAACCCAACACAGTCTCACTGCAATTTGCAACTATTTCACGTTTTGCTGTGAATTCGTACAGCCTCATTTATACATTTTCATACGATCTGTTTAAACTCCAGTGATGTGTAGGTTTAGGGGTGGGGCTAGGGGTGGTCCTTCATAATGAGATTCATTTGAAAATCGTACACATTTTTATACAAATCAAATTGTACGAAATCATATGAAATCACCAGCTTGTAAAATAGTTATGTTTTCCTGTGAGATTGGGTTAAAAAAAAACAAAATAACACCTTTAATCTGTTCTTTCAGAGCAGTTTCACTGTCAACAAACAACAGTTGAGATATTCAGTAATACAATAAAAATTACAAACAATAGGACAAATACAACAGAAAAAAATCTATGAATGAAATAAACAATTTAGCCTACTAATGAAAATAGCGTACTACACAGAAATTGAATAATCAAATGTAAAAAAATGAACACATTGCAGTCTTCACTGTATTATTTAAATATACATTGATTCAAGTTACTGAAGTTATACATTCATTCATTCAAAAACAGTGAATGATTCTCTTATGTTCTTTTGTTGTTTGATTAACAACAACATGTAATATAAGTCTCTGGTGTCCCCAGAATGTATCTGTGAAGTTTCAGCTCAAAATACCCCACAGATCATTTATTATAGCTTGTCAAATTTGCCCCTATTTGGGTGTGAGCAAAAACACCATTTTTGTGTGTCCCTTTAAATGCAAATGAGCTGCTGCTCCCGGCCCCCTTTGCAGGAGAAGGCGGAGCTTTAACAGCTCACGCTTCAGTTGCTCAACAACAACAACAACAAAGCTGGAGAATCTCACGCAGCCAAAATGACGATTGTCAGTAACGGTGTTCAGCCTTACATTGTTCAAACCAGAGTCAGACACTGATGGAGAGACTCAGGAAGAAGTTACAACTTATAGAATGCATCTGGACGTTCCTGAATAGTTAGTGGATACATTTATGTAGCTGCTGTGGAGTTGATTCAACTCATTGACTAGCATGTGCCATCATGTTGATCTTTTGTGCACATCCAGCATTGAATTGACCCTCATTTGTGAAGAAGTCCAGTGTAAAAAGACAGCATGGTACCAACACTCTACTACAACTCAAGAAGCCGAACATGGCCTCACCCCCTTTGTTGCGTATTATCGGTGCAGGGTTTATGTAAATTTTAGGGTTATGTCACTAATATGAAGAAGCTTGTTGTAGTCCCTACTAGTAATTTGTTGTAGTCCTTAAACAGAGAATTCTTTAAAAGAAAATGTCTCCCTTTGCATTGAGCATCGTAATTTAGCAGATGTTTATGCTCTAACAGCAACATTTAAAAAAGTGGAATCATAATCAGCCACCCCTTTAAATGACAGAGACAGCAGCTTGTTTATTAGGCTGCTGTCACTTTAAGACTAAAAATGCACACATTGCACAGATATATTATACTGACAAGCTTTTGATTACTTCCTATTTTACTAACCTAAATGAAAACTCACGGGTGGACGGACGGATGAACTGACATTTTGAGTGTATTTGCACACCCGGAACCCAAAGTAGCCTATACTTGTCTGTGTTTCTCTCCGTCTTGTACAGAAAGACACCTTTTGAACAGCGTCTCTTTCAATCTTTTATATGTTACATGATTTGACTGATTACGTAGAAAGCGTGACAGCACACCGCTTTAAAGGAAAAGAAAGGAATGCGGCATTGTGATTTCACAATCATTTGAAATCATAATCAAAAACGAAACTGATAGACAGCCCTATTCATTAAATCATTCTTGAGAGCAAGGAGGCCCCCTGGTGATTCGGAGGCCTTACACAACTAGCTCTGGGCATCAAATTCGGCACTGGAGCTACAAGTACTTCCTGCAGGCTCATGGAGGTTTGCACAACTTTTTAATAGTGCAAAATGCATAAAACAAGCCAGCACTATTTGTTTTACAAATGCCAATAAATGATGGTAATAAAGAGGAAGAAACTGTTTGAGGTAGGGAAACTCTGATGGAGAAAAATAACATTCATAGGCTTTTCCTTATGTCAGCTTGGGGAATTTTTGCCTGATTCTTTAGTAATAGAAAAGGAAGTGTGCTATACAAAGGAGTTATTTTGGATTTATGAAGTTCTATTTGCATGCTATCTGTTAGCATGCTTGTTAAACAGTGGTGTTAAGATTTATTTATTTTTTATATCGACTGCAGATGTTTCACTGTGGATGTAACACAGGAAATGTTTCAAAGGAAATTACACTTAGCTGTCCCTGATAATCATATTTATATGGCATAAATGACAGTTTGCCTTGCAATCCATTTTGTTTCTATTATATCTGCTGTCGCAAGAGAGTTTCAACTAAAACTGCATGTGTCAATCACCAGAGCTCAAGCAGAAAAGAACTATTGTTCTCCCATATCCGTCTCTCCTTCAGTGTGTACGACAACCATTCAGACACTAGTTACATTTAGTACTCGCAGTTACTAGTAATGTTCTCCAACCCCTGGACTCTCTTATCACTCAGTCAAGAGGTTGAGCCCCCCTCACAATGTTTTATCTCAAGCCGACTGACTATGTCTAACATATTTAACACTGACATGACTCAGGAACAGATGTTAGTAATTCACATGGAGCAAGCATAGCCATGACAATTTTTTTTTTTTTTTTTGTCAGATTGCCTCTTTGAGGGTCTCCAACCCACCTCCTTCCTCTCTGAGGGACTGTATTCCCTCATGAAAAGACCAGCTGGTTCATGCTGGTTAATGCTAGTCTCCCATGTGAACTGGCAAACTGTAGCCATGCAAAACCTAGCTAGACGAAGAGCATGATATCTGATCAACCATGTTGACCAAGGTTAATCTAGTTAAAGGGATCATTCATTCAACGCATAGAACTCGGATCATTTTTTTTCAATACAAATGAAAGTCAATAGGGTCCAAAAAACAGATGGAACATTCTTTGTGTTCCACAGAAGTAAGTCATACTCTCTTGTCATTCCAAACTTGTGAGTAAAAGATGACAGAATTTAAAATTTTGAACTATCCCTTGAAGATATACAGTATATAAGTATCCGATCCTGTGGACTAGCATCCAGAATACAATATAAGCCAGCCTTTTTAGAAGGGCTGGTGTGAATAAAGGGAAAAAAGCAAAAGGAACACTGGGAGAATCAGAGGAAAAGTTGGGGGTTGAGGGTCCTTGGGTTTCACAGCTGTGGGCCCCAGCCTGAGCCCTGTTAAGCAGGCAGACTTGAGGAAAGCCAATCTTAATTGATTCCAAGCCTCCAAAGCTCTTCAGCAAACATGGCGGAGCAATGAAAACGACTTGTTATCCTAATTCAATGGACGCTGTAAAACTCTGTCAATCTTCACATCCCGAAAAACCCAGAAAGCAGATGGACCCTGGATTAAGCTTACCACAGTCATTCACAATCGCAGTACAGTTAATTACACTGTAGAGATAGGATGGGGGGTTGGGGCAGGAAAAAAATCTGGTCTTGTAGCTGTAATTGTTTTTACATTAGTGTGAGTAAGTACTGGAAGTTCTGTTAAAGGGTTGGTTCACCTAAAAATGAAAATTCTGTCATTAATTACCAACCCTCATGTCGCCTGTAAGACCTTCGTTCATCTTTTGAACACAAATTAAAGGTGCCCTATAATTAAAAATTGAATTTATCTTGGCATAGTTAAATAACAAGAGTTCAGTACATGGAAATGACATATAGTGAGTCTCAAACACCATTGTTTCCTCCTTCTTATATAAATCTCATTTATTTAAAAGACCTCCAGGCGAATCTCAACATAACACAGACTGTTACGTAACAGTCGGGATCATTAATATGTACGCCCCCAATATTTGCATATGCCAGCCCATGTTCAAGCATTAGATAAGGGCAGGACGTCTGGATGTGCACAGCTGAATCATCAGACTAGGTAAGCAAGCAAGGACAACAGCGAAAAATGGCAGATGGAGCAATAATAACTGACATGATCCATGATATCATGATACTTTTAGTGATATTTGTAAATTGTCTTTCTAAATGTTTCGTTAGCATGTTGCTAACGTACTGTTAAATGTGGTTAAAGTTATCATCGTTTCTTACTGTATTCACAGAGACAAGACTGTCGTTATTTTCATTTTTTAAACACTTGCTGTCTGCATAATTCATAAACACAACTTCATTCTTTATAAATCTCTCCAACAGTGTGTAATGTTAGCTTTAGCCACGGAGCACTATCAAACTCATTCAGAATCAAATGTAAACATCCAAATAAATACTATACTTACGCGATAAGACATGTTGCATGATGAACACTTTGTAAAGATCCATTTTGAGGGTTATATTAGCTGTGTGAACTTTGTTTATGCACTTTTTAAGGCAAACGCGAGCACCGTGGGTGGGGAGCGTGAGCATTTAAAGGGGCGGCAGCCTAAATCGGCTCATATTTAATGATGCCCCAAAATAGGCAGTTAAAAAAATTAATAAAAAAAAATCTATGGGGTATTTTGAGCTGAAACTTCACGGACACATTCAGGGGACACCTTAGACTTATATTACATTCTTAAAAGACATTCTACAGCACCTTTAAGATATTTTTGATAAAATCTGATGGCTCAGTTAGGCCTCCATTGACAGCAAGATAATTAACACTTTCAGATTCCCAGAAAGGTACTAAAGACGTATTTAAAACAGTTCATGTGAGTACAGTGGTTCAATCTTAAGATCGAAAATAGTTTTTGTGCACCAAAAAAACAACTTTTTTCAACAATATCTAGTGATGGGCAACTTCAAAACACCGCTTCATGAAGCTTTGAAACTTTATGAATCTTTTGTTTCGAATCATTGGTTCAGAGCGTGTATCAAATTGCCAAAGGAAACATTTCGAAACACTTATGACATAACAAAGCCTCGTTTACTGAAATCACATGACTTTGGCGGTTTGATACGTGCTCCGAATCACTGATTCGAAACAAAAGATTCGTAAAGCGCGTGGTTCTGGTTATAGGCACCAAATGTCCCCGCAAGTATAGTAATACCAGTACATTTTGAACTTGTTGGGGCATTTTTTGGTCCCCATGAGGAAACAAGCTTATAAATTATACAGAATGACCTTTTTTGAAAATCTAAAATAGCAAATTTACTAAAATTAGCTAAATAGTAAAATACTTTTAAAATAAAGTATAAAAACCATTACGTCTATGGAATGTCCCCATAAAACATGGATACCCAATGTTTGTGTATGCGTGTGCATGTGTGTGAATGTTGCTCATTCTGATTCTGATAATTTAACCCTATTTCTTTCTGAAAAACAGGAACAATACATAAAGCAGAGTTGAGTAATCGCCACAGAGAAATCTGACAACAATGAAACACAGTTGGTGAGTAGATTGTGTACTAAAAAAAACGAACCTCATATGGTGTTCATACAACAGCCTCTAAATAGTCAGTCTTTTCAGATGTTCTCTGATTGACAGAGCCATGTCATATATATATGTGACGTCAATTCACCATAGAAAATAGTAACATTCCGGCTACTGTGATGTAAGCCGTCTATTCGATACACCAATTTTTAAGCCAAATTTATGATTCACCCCCTTTCTAGGAATAGTGTAATATTTAGACATAAACATTTCACAAGAGCAGAGTATTTTTAAATCATTCACGTCAACACCGCATCATACAGGATTTTTAGTTAAATCGTGGCATGATTCTTCAGTTCAGAGCAGCAGGAAGAGAAGATTAAATGGTTTGTGGACAGAGGCACTAACTGGCCTCGATGGCTTCCTGCGGGAAGTGGAGTTTCTGTGCTGAGGGGATTGAAAGCCTTTTTTTCCTGCTGAGGTGGACATTTCCAAACACACTGATACACGCTTCCATAGGCTGACCCCTGACCCCATAACAAAACAATCACTCTCACACTTGTGGAGTCCTAGGGAGTTGCAGTATTCAATGGACATCAACGAAGATGTAACAAAAAGACAGATTTGCATTAAAAGATCATTAATAGAAACTGCGACTGGATGAATCTCACATTTCCAGGTCACACAACACATCCAATAGAAATAAAGTGATTACTTTCATGACAGTTAAGCACATTGTCCTCCAAACTGTCATCACCGTAATCCTCTGTAATGTTCTTTGTTACAGTTAACACTGTATTATTTAAAGCATCATACATCAAAGGCAGTACAACAAATACTACCCAGGGTTTTTAGTGTTAAAGGTGCCCTAGAACCAGTTTTTACAAGATGTAATATAAGTCTAAGGTGTCCCCTGAATGTGTCTGTGAAGTTTCAGCTCAAAATAACCCATAGATTTTTTTTTAATAAATTTTTTTAACTGCCTATTTTGGGGCATCATTAAATATGAGCCGATTCAGGCTGCGGCCCCTTTAAATCGCGCGCTCCCTGAACCCCCCGAGCTCTCGACTATAATATAGTGCATTTACAAAGTTCACACAGCTAATATAACCCTCAAATGGATCTTTAAAAGATGTTCGTCATTCATACTGCATGCATGCGTCGAATCATGTGAGTAAAGTATTTATTTGGATGTTTACATTTGATTCTGAATGAGTTTGATAGTGCTCTGTGGCTAACGGGCTAAAGCTAACATTACACACTGTTGGAGAGATTTATAAAGAATGAAGATGTGTTTATGCATTATAAAGACTGCACGTGTTTAATAATGAAAATAGCGACAGCTCTCTTGTCTCTGTGAATACAGTAAGAAACGATGGTAACTTTAACCACATTTAACAGTACATTAGCAACATGCTAACGAAACATTTAGAAAGACAATTCACAAATATCACTAAAAATATCATGTAATCATGGATCATGTCAGTTATTTTTGCTCAAAACACTTATGACATAACAAAGCCTCGTTTACTGAAATCACATGACTTTGGCAGTTTGATACGTGCTCCGAACCACTGATTCGAAACGAAAGATTCATAAAGCGTTCTGGTTCTGGTATTCCCTATGTCAGTCATTCCCAAAGGCAGGGTCCCGACCCACAAGTGGGTCGCGGAAGATTTTGTATGGGTCGCCAAGTCGAGCACTATTTTTCAGTGCGCTTGTAACACAGTTTGTAGATACGGGAAGAAGGTGGCGGGAACCGGCGAACGTTCAACATAACTTTAATACCAAAATAAACAAAGAACAAAACGAAAGTAATGCCGGCAGACCCTCGCAGATGTCTGCCGGCCACACAAACATAATAAAACATAACGTTAAGTCCAGGCCTGGTCCTCGCTCATCCTTCACTGTAGTCGCTCCTCCTTTTATGCTCCCGGAGCTCCTCCGTGAGGGACTCAAGGCCGTTCCCTCACGGCTCTCGCCCGCTATATGTGTAGTTCAAGAATTAGCCGCACGAGGGAGCTCATCGTTTTCTTCCGTTTATTTATTTATTTATTTTTTTTGTTCTTTAGCTGCGCTCTGCACTCGGCAACCAGCCATAAAAATGGATGCTTAGCTAATAAAGAAGAAAAATACAGCTAAAGACCAGGTTAACACTGCCAACAGCCAAAATACCGTCCCCGAGGGAGGCCAGCTTGACACTGTAATGATGAGAATATGAAAACAATGAGATGCCCTGTCAACTCTTCCTTTCTCATTTCACCTCTGCATTTTACTTTTGTCAACAACAGGTAAATAAAAAATAATTGTGCTTTGTCAAATATCTGTATCTCTTTTAAATAGTTAAGTTGAAGCTTAACTGACCTTAAAAATGGTCATACATATTTTGTTAATGCATAAATTCTCTTTGTGATATATGAACTATATGGGCCTAATGTTTATTGGGTCACAAGAATTTATCGAATTTAAAATGTGGGTCCCCAGAAAAAAAGTTTGGGAAACACTGCCCTATGTTATAGGCATCAAATGTAATACCAGTACATTTTGACTTGTTGGGACATTTTTTTGGTCCCCATGAGGAAACAAGCTTATAAATTATACATGACTGCAAGTGTTTAATAATGAAAATAGCGACGGCTCTCTTGTCTCTGTGAATACAGTAAGAAACGATGGTAACTTTAACCACATTTAACAGTACATTAGCAACATGCTAACGAAACATTTAGAAAGACAATTCACAAATATCACTAAAAATATCATGTAATCATGGATCATGTCAGTTATTTTTGCTCCATCTGCCATTTTTCGCTATTGTTCTTGCTTGCTTACCTAGTCTGATGATTCAGCTGTGCACAGATCCAGATGTTAATACTGGCTGCCCTTGTGTAATGCCTTGAACATGGGCTGGCATATGCAAATATTGGGGGCGTACATATTAATAATGCCGACTGTTACATAACAGTCGGTATTATGTTGAGATTCGCCTGTTCTTTGGAGGTCTTTTAAACAAATGAGATTCATATAAGAAGGAGGAAGCAATGGAGTTTGAGACTCACTGTATGTCTTTTCCATGTACTGAACTCTTGTTATTCAACTATGCCAATATAAATTCAATTTTTGATTCTAGGGCACCTTTAACTGAAACTATTTATGAAATAAACTATAATAAACTATATAAAAATATAAACTTTTTTTAAAAACCAAAACTTATGAAAATGACAAAAACGCACAACAAAATTACTAAAACTTTAAGGCAGCGGATATTTGCACTAAGTGCAAATAAGCCTCGATGGCTAAGTGCAAATAGCAATAGATGCTATTTACACTAGGTGAAAATAGCATATTTTCTATTTACACCATGTAAAAGTATCAGTTTTTTGCAATAAGAGTAAATAGTAATTAGATGCTATCTATACTTTAAATAGGCAGATAATATTTGCACCTAAGTATTTTTGTACATTAACAAGATCATAGCGTGTAAATTATTATATTTATTAAAGGTGCCGAAGAACATGTTTTCAAAAGATGTAATATAAGTCGTAAGTGTCCCCTGAATGTGTCTGTGAAGTTTCAGCTCAAAATACAGCATAGTTTTTTTTTAATTAATTTTTTTTAACTGTCCCCTTTAAATCTTGTGCTCCACGCCCCAAGAGCTCGCGCTTGCCTTAAACAGAATAAACAAAGTTCACACAGCTAATATAACCCTCAAAATGGAGCTTTACAAAGTGTTTGTCGTGCAACATGTCTAATCGCGTAAGTATAGTATTTATTTGGATGTTTACATTTGATTCTGAATGAGTTTGATAGTGCTCCGTGGCTAAAGCTAACATTACACACTGTTGGAGAGATTTATAAAGAATGAAGTTGTGTTTATGAATTATACAGACTGCAAGTGTTTAAAAATGAAAATAGCGATGGCTCTTGTCTCCGTGAATACAGTAAGAATTCGTACACCCCGTCTGTTACGTAACAGTCGGTGTTATGTTGAGATTCGCCTGTTCCTCGGAGGTCGTTTAAACAAATGAGATTTATATAAGAAGGAGGAAACAATGGAGTTACAATGGAGACTCACTGTATGTCATTTCCATGTACTGAACTCTTGTTATTCAACTATGCCGAGGTAAATTAAATTTTTGAATCTAGGGCACCTTTAAATGTATTAAATGCATGCTGCCTTATTGGGAGAATAAAAACCCTCCCTACACCTTCCCCTACCCCTAACTCAGCAGGACAGCGGCTCTCTAGGACCGAACTTGCCTACCCCTGCCCTACCCAATAAACACTTTTAATATTATTAAACACTCGCTCACAGTTTATTTCTACTTTTAGAACATTATCTTCATTTTTATTGAAAATAAATGCGAACTCGGCAAAAGGCGGATTCAAACCCATGTCCTTGATTACGTTAAAAGCCAGGTCTACGAGCCTTACTAGCTACTGTTGAGCCACGGAAGATGTTGATTCTATGCGTCTTTTTTAAACCTTGAGTGGGCGGAGCTAGTATGCTATTTGCACTTAGTGTAAATAGAAACTCCGAAACTTTAAGTAAAATGAAAGTGAAAACGGAAAATATAAAAACAAAATCTAATTCATCAACATGTTAACAAAAACTATAAGTGTATATTGGCGATACTAAAATACACTGCCATTATTAATATTTTACTAATTTAAATAAACTTTTAAATTATTTAAATTATGTTAAAAATGCAATAAATTTTTAATTAAGAAAATTTTTATTTCATATTTCTTTGTTTGATTTTGGGTTGAAATGTGACCCTTACAAGCTCTTGACAGGTTTTGTGATATTCACCAATTACTTTAAGTCTAACACAGCTTCTCCCAATAAAATATACAGTTTCCATAAAAGACCAAAGACTTTATAATATTTGAGCTGCATGAGTGTCCATCCATAATGAACGCTATAAACTGTTTCTTTACAGCTTTAGCACATGCACACCCACGTTCCAACACAAAAACAGCATGGACATTGCATATGCTCTGCATGAATTTATATTCACCTCTCATTTCTACAGTCTGAAACACAGCAAAGCATTCATAGCAGCCTTCAGCACTACTGCCCTTGACCCTACAGAAAACCTTGTGCTAGAAAACTCTTGTAAGTATTGTGCAGATGCTGTACAAACCAAAAGAAAATCATTGCATTTTTCATAAATCATTTACAGATTTACATCACATTATTTTGAGTGTCTGAAGGAAAGTTAATGCAGCAAAGAAAGGAGAACTACCTAGTTTCTCTCGGCCTCTTATCCTCTCTCTCTTTCTTCGACTGTAATTCCATCCCTTTTCCAGAACAAATGGACTGTCAGACCATCAATCAGCTTGACTGACAGGCCTTCCATCCAATATTCACAAGTTGTCCAATCTGGGCACCTACCCAACCTATCCTGTCTCACCATTGGCATATAGATATGCAGTATGCCTTCACAAAAATAATCAAACACATGAGATTGTATGCAGACATTAAGTAAAGTGTATGTTATTGATTGCCGCCTACCAATAAGACGGTAGGTTCTGAAAAAAGCACCCATATATCAGCTTGCTAAGTGACAGTTTTATCATGAAACATCT
Source organism: Chanodichthys erythropterus (assembly GCF_024489055.1). Lineage (NCBI taxonomy): Eukaryota > Metazoa > Chordata > Actinopteri > Cypriniformes > Xenocyprididae > Chanodichthys > Chanodichthys erythropterus. The sequence continues at coordinate 14,730,783 of NC_090222.1, read as the reverse complement.
TGTTTCTGAAAATCTGGTGTTATGTGCAATAATTCTGTGAACTTGGAGTCAGCTGCACAACTAAGCCTCTAATCTTCATTTTAAATCTCTACCACTTCTGAAAATGATACTGTCCTCTCCCTGCGGCCCATCATGTGTTTGAGAGTGTGTTTCGGGTGGTGATTATACTGCAGACAGGGCGCATTCTGATGCAACATAGAGATCGAGAACGAAAGACATTAAGAAAAAGGGAATAAGATTGTTGGGGAAAAAAGACGGGTCAGTAGTGGGATGTGTTTGCGTAAGAGGGGCGTCATCCCAAAAAGCTGATATCCCCACCAGAGCTGCACTACTGATGTCATCACTGTGGGACACACCCAAGCTGGCTACATGACATGGAGTCACTGCAGGAACAACTGGAAAGATTCACAAACACACGAAATGCACAGGACATCGAAAGAGTGTTACAATCTTCCAAGGAATGTGACACTTTGCTGATTGCAAATTTGCTTCCCCTAATTATAAGAATTTCTTTAGCATTAAATAATAGTTTGCTGAGTAAATGCCAGGTTTTTAATTTGAATGAATGTTTTTGAAAACTATGTCTATCGTGTAGTCAGCAATGTGTTTCTTTTTTAAATTGGGTAAAAGTGTTTGAGAGTGTTGGCGAGTGCGTGTGAAACTGAATGTGTGAAGTGCAAAACCTCAACAATCTTCACTTTGACCTAAACTATTCTCTGGGTCTAAGGTTGTTTTGAAAGTCATGCAAGTTTGCGACATAAGCTGAGAAAATGATAACTATTTTTATTTTTGGGTGAACTGTCCCATTAAATAGTATACTCTAAAATGTGGGATCAATTACTTTTTCACATCCCTAGACATGCACAGCTTCAGAAACATTTCAAAACCAAAGAGCTATGAAGTAAGAGATACTTAAATTCCCCCTTTAGTCAATAATTTTATCCCTTAAAGCTCATCTTTGATCACCTAAATTACATATCTAAAAGTTTTTCCTGTAAAAAAAAAATTCTTCATGCCTTAAAGGTGCTACAGATGATGTTTTGTTTTATACATTTTTGCAATATTACTTGAGACTGTCTTTACTAACTGATAAAAGACTATTTATTAGGTGCACTGAAAGGAATATTATTAATATACATAATCTGTGCACGAGGTAGGGCCTTAAAAACATCAGCCAATCGTTTACGCGATCATCGTGTAAACGATTGGCCCTCTGGCTTGTCAATCACTGCCATGACGTTCCTTGTGAGAGACGTGCGCGGCTGCGCGCTCCAGTAACTTTCCACACTCCACAGGCGCCGCATGCAATGTTTTTGTCAGGAGACAGGAGTAACAACTGCAGATTATGAGTTACCTGCGGTGAGTCCAACATAATGAATCCACTAACACGATACAGAGAATGCCGGTGGTAAACACTCGTGTTCCAATTCTCGTGCATGAGTTTTGTGAGGCGTTCCCTCGAAATGAGCTGTGAAGGAGGGGGGTTGTTCTTGCGCATGCGCTCATTTCAAAAACTCACTAACAGTCTTTGGTTTCTCAGTCGACAAAAAGATCCTCTTTAGCACCTTTAAAATAGCTTGAATGTAACTCTACACCCTTGTCGCATTTAGTATACACAGATCTATGAATATGATAATTAGCCCCGCCTCCACTCACTCGCACGAGTTCAGAGATCCACTCAATCAACCTACTGAGGTAAACGCTGCACAATGGTATCGCTTTTTACAACATCAGACACATAACGGTAATTAATATGATTAGCCTTTTGCGTGACTACATTATCAAACAGCTAATAATGTGTAGCTAATGTTACACCACAAACCATGTTCCTTCTTCTAAAAATCAGTATCCTTAGAAACACTTTGAACGTCAGTGGAGAAAGGCATATAGTTAATCATATAACATCATAATATAATAACATCATAATAACAACCACAGTTCCAAGAACTTCCAAAACTTCCAAGAATCCAGCTGTTGTCCACTACTATCTACATGACTTAGACTCAAACACACGTCTTTTGAAGAACATAATCACAACTCCTCCACCTTGTGCAAGCGACTGCTGTATTGTGAGAGGAGGAATGCAAACAGCAGCATGGACCTTGGCCTAATATCAAACTACCAGTCTTCGTCTATTGAACGTTGTACTGATGACATGCAACTAACAATATTTATCCGGGCCCACGCAACTGCGGTGAGGAGAGGGCGACTTACCCAATCTGTCTGTTGGTGGAAGGAGCTTGAGTGATGACAGAACTGGACTGGGGCGAGGGCAGTGCCTGCTGGATTACTATGCTGCTGTCGTGGTTGGCCATTCTTGAGTGGGACTGCTGGTGCTGGTTGGGGCCCCCCTGCCCATGAAGAGTGATATTCTGTTCAGAAACACAAGGGGTGGGGTGGGGGTCATGAGCACAGGGGTAAAATATAAATTGTCAATGTATTGTAAAATAACTAAAGTAATACGCTCTATCCACTCAATAAAATTGTGGCAACAGATTACAAGCAATTTTGTTAATTAAATTCAACATATAAGAATTGAGTTAGAATGAATCAAATTAATTCCTTAAAAGTCAACCATGTAAAATGTGTAAAATTTGCAAACACCATTACAAAAACCACAAACTGACATAAAAAGCAAAGAGTTAAACTGCCCAACTAAATGAAATACTGATCAACATAATAGTGACCAAATATTTTCAATAACATCAACACCAACATCTAAACTTCTGTTAATTCTTGTGTTTCTCTTTCCTTCAGTGATTCTGCTTGTTATCATCAGGTGTCTTCAATGTTGGCAATGAAAATAATAAAGAATTCTTAATTCATCTTGTCTATTCAGATGTTTAAATTTGACTCAAATTTAAATGGTTGACATTTAAGGAATTAATTTGATTAATTCTAACTCAATTCTAATTGTTGAATTTAATTAATAATATTGCTTATAATATGTTGCCAAAATTTTATTGAGTAGATATAGAGTAGCCTATTACTTTTTACATTGTAGGGGGAAAAACACCCAACTATAGGTGATATCAAATGCAAAAAAAGATTCAAAAGATTCATAGTCTATTTTATTATACAATATTTCAGAGATGTATTCAGCACAACTCAAACAGAAGTTACTTTCAAATTTAACAGCTTTTCATATCCGTGTGACCAACTTGAATCCTTTACGAAATCTGTGTGGGGAAGTCTTTCACGCTCATGCGACATTCACAATCATGTGGATTCACGTGTTCAAGTGCTTTGAATTCACCCATGAAAAAACAACGGTAAATGTGAACACACCTTAAGAATGTAGAACTAAAACCTAGAAAACCAGTAGCCAAAGGCTGGGACAATTCTCAATTCGAGATACGATGATTCTGGATCAATTCTGATATTTTAAGATTGTATCGCGAATCTCTCTCGAATTCATTCTGAGCTTAGTTTTTAACAGCAGATGGCGCTCTAGGCTAGATTTTAACTTAGTTTTTAACTTTTTAACACACTCAAATGCTCATGAAGAGGAGTGCTAGACAGCGATCGTGAGTTCGGCTGTGTCATGTAAGTGGTTAAATATAGGCCTACTAGCACCTCAGCTCAGAATGCTTTTATGGCGCGAGATTAATGTAAACACAGCCCACTGCGAACACCTTTGTAATTCGCTTCAATCGTTTCAAACTTTAAGAATGATTATTTTAGGTTTAAGTGGTGTGTGAGGAATTGGAAGCAAGAAGAGTACGGCTGTTTCTAAAGCATCTAGTGCGATCTGCTGTTAAAAACTAAGTTTAGAATCAATTCGAGAAAGAATTGTGATACATTCGGGAAATATAAGAATCGATCCAGAATCATTGTATTGCGAATCGAGAATCGATTTATTGTCCCCACCTTAAAAACAAGGCTAACAAAACCAGCTAACAGATTGGCTAATGTTCTGGCAAGGTTCTCTCAAAGTAATGAACAAACATTATTCCAATAACGTTAATAGAATGTTTGTTTAAAGTTGCCTGGTCTTTAATAATGTTCTCAAAATGTTAGCACAAAAACATTCAAATGTTGCTTTCAGAATCTTTAGAGTAAAGTAACATCCCATAATATCTGCAAAATTATAAAATGAAATGATCCCTTAACGTTCATGTTACCAAGAACAAAAAAGTTTTTTTTTTTTTTTTTAAATAAATTAAAAATTTAGAAATAACATTTTCATAACATAATGGGAACGTAAGCGGAACATTTTTTGTTAGCTACATACATCAGCCACTTTGGTTTAGGCATCTTTGACACAAACCACACATTTACATGATGTGTGAACAAGGAGAATTATTGGTCAGAAATGCACACACAATGTTTAAGTGTGACACCACTGTGAACTTAGGCATGCACTTCCTGTAGCAGATAGAGTAAGAGATGAAAAAGGGAAATATCTGTTGAGGGCCACTCCTTAAAGGCACAATTTAAAGTTTTAAAACCCAAGTCAAGGTGGAAGTGCTGCAGTTGAACTATTTTATAGGCCATCCCACACTGGTTCCCTCCAATAGGACTTTTTCATTGGATTATTGCAGAAAATAAGCTCTAGGACCAACTAATGTGAATGATGACACATTTTGTTCATAACGATAATCTATACAAATGAACACACCTTGAATGAAATTTTTCACCTAAATACAATCGACAGAATTAAAAAGCTAAACATACGCTGTAAACAAACGACACCACTGCCATTCATTCGGCATATGTGGCCGAACCACTGAGGCCTGCGCTTTTGGATTACTTCTTCGACAGTCACCATCACTAAGCTGACAGTTCTTTCAGTCTTTATTTAAAAAACATTGTCTCTAAAGGTTTGAGATAGAATAGTTTGCAAGAATGTGATTACAAACACAATGAGGCTGCAGCCAAACAAATTCCATTCAAACAACTCACTGCCTTCAGGCCGGTGAAACCAGAAGTACCAAAATGCTAACATGTTTCTGACAAAAATAGATCATCCTTATCATCCGTGCCGAATCCTCTTCTGCTAGTTTAACGAATGAAAAAAATAGGTGGTATGCCAGGCACGTGGTCCAAAACGGGTTGTACCTAGTCTCTTAATGAGTCGTGGGTGTGTTTTGGGCATAACGTGCAATAAACCAATCAGAGTCTCATCTCCCATTACCTTTAAAAGCCACTTGCGGTTGCACCATGGCGGAATTTGCAAGCAGAGGACTGAATGCTTCTCCAGAGAGGAATCCTTTTATTTTTAATATTTAAAAATGTTTGTGTGCTGCTGTGCGCCCGCATATAGGCGCATATTACTAACGCACCCAGGTTTTTGTTGGTCTATGGCACAGTCATTTTCAGTTGCCGCAAAGTAGCAACACGCCAACAATGCACACACCTCAGACCAGCACGCCCATGGACGAACAAATGGACGTGAGTGCATTTGCTATTTAAACAACGAAGCACTGGATGTGAAAATGATAACTGCATCGGGATGAAACACTTGCATCACGCCTGGCGTCTCATTGCGCCAAGTGTATGATAGGGCCCTATGATTTTAATACGAATACTCACAATGCAGCAATATTTTAGCACATTTAACATTTGGTTAAAGGGATAGTTCACCCAAAAATGAAAATTTGATGTTTATCTGCTTACCCCCAGTGCATCCAAGATGTAGAGGACTTTTTTTTCTTCAGTCGAACGCAAATTATGATTTTTAACTGCAACCGCTGCCGTCTGTCAGTCAAATAATAGCAGTGATTGGGAACTTGAACAATAAGAGTCGAAAAAACTTCCATAGACAAATCCAAATGAAACCCTGCGGCTCGTGACGACACATTGATGTCCTAAGACACGAAACGATCGGTTTGTGCGAGAAACCGAACAGTATTTATATAATTATTTACCTCTAATACACCACTATGTCCAACTTCGTTCAACTTCCGGTTAGTGAGGTCTGATCGCGCTCTGACAACGGAAGTGATGTCTCGCGCTCATTGAAGTTTATGGGCGAGACATCACTTCCGTCATCACAGCGCAACAGGAAGCTGAACGAAGTTGGACATAGTGGTGTATTAGAGGTAAATAATTATATAAATACTGTTCGGTTTCTCGCACAAACCAATCGTTTCGTGTCTTAGGACATCAATGTGTCGTCACGAGCCGCAGGATTTAATTTGGATTTGTCTATGGAAGTTTTTTCGACTCTTATTGTTCAAGTTCCCAATCACTGCTATTATTTGACTGACAGACGGCAGCGGTTGCAGTTAAAAATCATAATTTGCGTTCGACTGAAGAAAAAAAGTCCTCTATATCTTGGATGCACTGGGGGTAAGCAGATAAACATCAAATTTTCATTTTTGGGTGAACTATCCCTTTAAAGAGTATAGTTAGTGAATAAGTAAAAAATAGTTTTTGTGATAAATTATAGCACACCTCAATCTAACTTGCCTAAAAAGGCACATCCTTTAAGCACATGAGATTCTAAACAGATAAACCAGCTTCCACATTTGATTTTAGTACACTTCCTTTAAGAAAAGAACCGCAGAGTTCTCTGAAAAGGCTCTGGGCGATATCTACATCCCACCTCTCTTTGCCTGAGCTCAGCAAAAGTCCTGCTACAACCTGCTGCTTGCTGACTTGGCATGGTATACAAACCCTAAACCTCAAGTATAAACTCCCCAGATTAACAGACACCATCTACAGCACGGCTATCATGCATACAGTAGGGTAATGGTCACTGAGGCCAGCCATCTTGTGACACAGTCGTGGTGCAAGTGGTAAAACAGTCATTATGGTCGAAGGTGTTTGCATACGTCATTGTCAGACCTTGAGTTTTTTGCATGCGTCATTGCCAAGACATTACCATAAAGTTCCTACATTTTGGAAATGCAGACTATGATGCACTAAAATAGGTTCAGCTCACGTGGTATTGAAAAAGATCAAGAGTGTGTGATTGTCTAGGGTGATATGTGATATCCAGACAAACAGCGCTCTTTATGAACACAACTGTCAATCTGAAGCTCAGGTGCCAAATCTGATCTCTAGGTGTATCTTTACCTGCTTCAGCTATGGAGCCGCCGTGCATGTGTGTGATCTGTCCAAAGCTGGGAGTCTTCAGTGTGTTATTGATATAGGTAAGGGGCAACTGTTAGTGTTGAGGATCACAGCTGTGAGACCCACACCATAACCTCACCTGTTTGCTGTCCTCCTCCTCCTGAGCCTTGCAAAACTCCTGCTCGATGGAGCAGTCCAGCTCGCTGAAGAGACCCACCTCCTCACAGTTCTTCAAGAAGCGTGTTGGGGTCGGCGTCTGGTCTGGAAACATTCAAGCACAAAATACATCAGAATTTAGCAGTGCATATTAGCTTATCTGTTTACAATGACATAGACCTAGTGGGTTCGATTGGCAAGGAAACATCCCATTTGGTCAAGATCTATTAAAGGGGACCTATAATGCCCCTTTTCACAAAATGTAAAGTCTCTGACGTCGCCAGAAAGTGTCTGTGAAGTTTCAGCTCAAAATACCCCACCGATCAATTATTATAGCTTGTCAAATTTGCCCCTATTTGGGTGTGAGCAAAAAAAAAAATATTTGTGTGTGTGCCTTTAAATGCAAATGAGCTGCTGCTCGTGGCCCCCTTTCCAGGAGAAGGTGGAGCTTTAACAGCTCACGCTTTGGTTGCTCAACAACAACAAAGCTGGAGAATCTCACGCAGCCAAAATGAGGATTGTAAGTAACGGTGTTCAGCCTTACATTGTTCAAACCAGAGTCAGACACTGATGGAGAGACTCAGTAAGAAGTTACAACTTTTAGAATGCATCTGGATGTTTCTGAACGGTTAGTGGATAAATTGATGTAGCTGCTGTGGAGTTGATTCGACTCATCGACTAGCATGTGCCATCGTGTTAATATTTTGTGCAAATCCAGCATAATTGACCCTCATTTTTGAAGCACTCCAGCGTAAAATTACACCAGTAAAATGTGTACTGCTGTACATCTTGAGACAAAACAATGGCACTGGCATATTTTAAGATTTCAGTTTTTATGTCAGTCCAAGTTGCTTTCAGTTAAGACAGATCAAACATGCATTTTAGTCTGGACTAGGCTTAAGCCTTGCCTGTGAATCTGGGGGTCAGTGAAATCAACTCTGCATGAACAAATTTATGAATGTGGTCTCCTTGACGACGGCTCTGCATCTCTCTACACTCAACACAAGTTTGCGGTAAATTCTCTATGCAAGTTGAACCCAACCCAAGCAGCTAAATAAAAGCTTCTGCCGGGACCATGTGGTCCATGGCACTAGGATGCATTTCTAG